>NW_009719590.1:0-886 GCF_000703405.1 Apaloderma vittatum | reverse complement strand
GCGCCGGCGCCGAGCCCGCCTGCTCAGGCTGCGCCAGCACCTTCTCCGTCTTCTCGCTGACCTTGTCCAGGTTCTTCTTGACGCCCT
Organism: Apaloderma vittatum; assembly: GCF_000703405.1. Lineage (NCBI taxonomy): Eukaryota > Metazoa > Chordata > Aves > Trogoniformes > Trogonidae > Apaloderma > Apaloderma vittatum. The sequence continues at coordinate 799 of NW_009719590.1, read as the reverse complement.
CCAGCTCCAGGTGGATTTGCTGCAGGGAGACAAGAGGTTTTCACTCGCCGCCCAGTGCCTGTGCCCAATGCCGTGGCCACCAGGACCTCCCGTCCCGGCAGGGAAGGAGCGGAGCAGGGAAGGGGCTGCACCCCTCAGTAGTGAGGATGGACGAACAGGTGCCTTTTTTTAAGGTCACCTTATCAGGTGGCAAAGTCCCTGTGCTGGGTGTCAGGGTGCCAGTGCTGGGTGCCAGGGGCCTCATTTTGGGTGCCAAGGGCACTGTTCTAGGTGCTGAGGGACACGTTCTGGGTGCTGAGGTCTCTGTTCTAGGCACCAAGGGCCCCGTTCCAAGTGCCAAGATCCTCGTTCTGAGTGCTGAGGTCCCTATTCTGGGTGCCGGGGACCCCATTCTGGGTGCCAAGATCCCCATTGTGGGTGCTGAGGTTCCTGTTCTAGGTGCCAAGACCCCCGTTCTGGGTGCTGAGGACTCCATGCTGGGTGTCCAGGTCTCCATTCTGGGTGTCAAGCCCATGTCCCTGTTCTAGGTGTCAAGATCCCCATTCTGGGTGCCAAGATCCCCATTGTGGGTGCTGAGGTCCCTGTTCTAGGTGCCAAGACCCCCGTTCTGGGTGCTGAGGACTCCATGCTGGGTGTCCAGGTCTCCATTCTGGGTGTCAAGGGCCCCGTTACGGGTGTCAATGTCCCTGTTCTCAGTGCCAAGGCCCCATTTCTGGGTGCCCAGATCCCCATTCTGGATGCCCAAGTCCCTGTTCTAGGTGTCAAGATCCCCATTCTGGGTGCCAAGATCCCCATTGTG
>NW_009719589.1:20219-36885 GCF_000703405.1 Apaloderma vittatum | reverse complement strand
GTCCCTCAGCGGCTCCGGCAAAGGCAGCAGCGCCCCCTGCCGGAGCGCGGGAGCACCGCAGGACCACGGGCCTGCTCGGTTCAGCCCGCGCTCTGCAGCACCCTCCTTTCACCTTAGTAGTATTATTATTATTATTATTACGGTTTTTTCCCTTCCTGCTTTTCTTTGCTAACATGGGGACTTTATTTCGAAACGATCTGTTATTAGCACAAGGAAGCGTTGCCACCCCTATGGATGTTTTTGCTGTTAACTCACAAACAATTGATTTTGTCTCTTTTTCTCGTAACCTGTTTTGTTTGTTTTTTTTTTTCATCCCGTTCTTGGTATAAATAGTAATTTATTTTGCCTGTGTTTTTTTGTTTTGTTTTGTTTTTTCCCCTCTCTGCAAGCACGCCTTTCATATAATGATTGAGGTAAGATGCATTGATGTTTGTTCATGGTTATGGAACTTTTCTGTGGACATGTAACTAGTTGTTTTGGTATGAATTACATTTTATTTTATTTTTATTTATTTTTTCTCAGTATTTGGGATGGGAAATTTATAAGCATGCGTGGTTTAAAAAAGAAAAAAATACTGATTTAGCCTGCTGTCCGTAGCTTTCTTCAAATTTACTCTAGCTTCTTAGGCTGAGCAGTTAAAAAAATCTGGATAAATATCTGGATTGATAACAAAATGTACCGAGTGTAGCCAGTTTTGTGGTTCTGTATCTCCAGGTGAGCTCATTTGTGTCGCTCCCAGCCCGGGATAGCAAACAGCCGCCCGTCCCGCTGCCGGGGTTTGCGCCAGGAGCAGACACAGCCGTCCGCCCATTTCTGTCCTGCCTGTGGGTGTTTGTTGCCATCTCCCACCCCTGAACCATCCGTCACCACTGTGTGGTCTCCACATTGTGATTTCTGGGTGACGTGATGGGGGTTTCATGCAAGTCAGGAGCTTGGAGAAATAGATTAGCTGATTTAAAAGAAAAAAAAAAAACATATTCTCTCCCTGTTAAGTCACCACTTTGACTTTCTTGCTGGCCAGAAGTTATTTTTACTTGTTATTAAATCACTGATTCTTCATGTGAGACTGCCGGTAACTGAAAACTGTTAATTCAGAGGCTTGTGTGGTTAATGCTAGGTTTTTTAATTGGACATTGAAAAAGTCACAATTTGAGTAGTAATATGAATGTTCAATTTCTGCTGCCTCCATAGGTCTCTAAGTAATAGCTAAAATGTCTTGTAAATGTAATTTAAAAGAAAGTAGGATGGCGCTGTTTAAATATTTTCTTGAATATCTTGCATCTGACAAGTGTTACCAGGGTTCTGTTTGGATTTCCGGTTTGCTTCAAATGCCATAATTCCAGTTAGGGAAGAAGCTGAAGTATCCTACAAGTAACTGCTTTGTTCATGTTACTTTGGGGAATATGTTTGGATTGTACAATAAAATAGAGGATTTTGTGGGCAGGAAAAGAGAAGAATTGTCACCATCTAAAAGAAGTGTGGTTTGATGTAGATCAGTTAATTTTGGAATAATTACAAAATTTAAAAATGCTAGCCTTTTAATGTATTTGGAACTTAACTTTACAGATCATTTGGTTGAAAATGAACCAATCCTGAACTAGAAAGGGAGGAAAAAAACAAGAATTGTTCAACTCTTTCAATGAGAACGTGTCAAACATGTTCACAACAGAAGCTGCAGAGTAGATGTGACCAAGAGGAAATACATGTAACATGCGCTGTGGAAGTTTGCAAACTTGTTTATCTTTTGGAATTAGGAAAGAGAAATGCATCTGTGTACAATCCTGTTTGGATAACCAGTCTTTTGGATAATCAGTCCTTTTCTCCTTTTGTTGTATGAATGACCTGATTCGCTTGGACTGAGGAGAAACTCAAGTGCTGACAGACTGTGCTGAGGCAGGTCTTCAAATGATCTGTTCAGTTGGATGATCTGTTCAGTTGGTCGTATTCTTAATGGATCTGTAGTTTCCTGTTTGTTAAGCTGCTCTCTGAGCTTGAGAACCATTCTTGAAGACGCTTAGGAAACCTCTTTCAGGATGTTGCTGTTCCTCAGTGAATATTTTCCCCTCTGTTCTTTTCCCAGTATGACCAGTGTGTGCTACCTCACTGTTGACTGCAACTCCCAGCTATAAAAATCAGTACATCCCCCCCCAAAAAAGCCCAGTTGGAGATTGGAAGGCCTTGAAGTGTACAACATAACTAGATATCCCTGAATTTGAGATGACCATACAACCCAAACTTAGGGGATTGAAATAAATAAATAAAAAGCTTTCTGGCAATGGAAGGCATTGCCTTGATTTGCTGTGTGGTCAGACAAGTACCAGAATCAGCCCGAGGGAAGGGACAGAGAAAGCTCAGGAACGGGAAACTGGGTCCTTATTTTTTGACAGCTGCAACAAGCTGTTGGACTAATATATCCACATTATATCCGGGCTCACATTATATCATCGTCCTTGGCGCCACAGAGATGATTTTTCAAAAGCTGCGCAAAAATTTTTCCCGTGGCATGTTAAATGTTTTTGCTTAGAAGTAGAGCAAGTTGAAAATATTGTCAAGGAATGTTTCTGTGTAAAAGTAGTACCTATAGCTTTAGAATAAATGCCTGTTGATTTTAACAAAGTTTGAGGGGAGGAAAAAAGGAAAAAAAACTAGAAAAGTATTCTTTCTAGTGAAGCTAATAGAAGGCAATTATACTTTCCATTTTAAATCAGACTTTGCCTTGATTTGTGGGTGTGTGTTTCTTCTTCATAAGAACACTGGAAGTTTTGACTTTGTGGAAACCTTTCAACACAAAAGGGAGATGTGGAGGGAACCACAAGAGGTTGCTGTATAAGGTAGTGGGGAAAATGTTTTGAACTGCCAGGACTTTCTAGGAAGTAGGAAATTCAGGTGCATGAGAAGTATCGTGGTCTAATGTTAAGGTGAAGAAGCACCAATTTTTCCCAGCCACTTTTGATTGGAGAGTTACTGCGATAGATGCTGTAATTCTTTGAATTAAGTCTTTGAGAAATATTAAGTGGTCATTTGCTTGATGGCTGAGGAAAAAAAAAAAAGTCACATACTGCAACTCAAAATACTGGCAGATTTTTTTGGATGAAGGATATGGAAAGGAAGGGGAGTTGTTGTAGCCCCTAAAGCAGCCAGAGGTTTGGGTTTACTTCCCACAAATTGTTCTCTTAATTCAGGCAAATCACTGGGTTCAAAACTTTTTTTAAAGTTTGTTGCCTGATGTTAAATCCTGAGATGCTACGCTGTGTGCAGCGTTCTTAAAAATAGCAGGATTTTTTATTTTTTTTTTTTTACCAATTAAAGCAAGTTCTTGTGAGTAAATTCAGGCATCTTGTTTCTGGTTTCACTCGTAACTTCCAAATTGAGGACAGCGATTTCCCCTGTGTCTGAAATATTCGTAAAGGGCTTTGGCATGGAATGAGAGGCAGCATGGGAGGGAAAACTTAGCTCTTAAACTTCATTTTCTGTATTGTTTGTCCAGTTTAAACCCAGCAATCTTGATGCAGCAACTTTAGAGCATCTGTTGCTGTCATATTAGTGAAAGGATTTCATACTTCTTGTTTTAAGGATAGCATTGTAGCGTGTCTCCAATTTGAATTTCAAACGCTTTTCTTTTACAGTTAGCAGTTTGTGGAATTAAAGTTTCTCTGAATTGCTGTACGTCTATGACCCATGTGTTTTGAAGGATACATTGTTGAAAAAAGTTGAAAGAAGTGAGAGTGGTTGCTTATTCTTGCGCTTGAACTACTGAAAACTTGTGCTGGATGGAGGAGCACTTGTCTCTGTTCTCGCAATAGTAAAGTATACTTAAAAGCACAGTTGCTCAGAAAATGCCTTTAACACACACAAGAGTTATGGTGGGAACTGAAGAGCTCGAATACTTAACTATCGAGTACTCTCATTTGCCTCGTAGAAGCAACTACTCCAGTGTTTTTCATTCTTTCTCTTTAAAACAGCGTTACGGCCGTGACTGGGAAGAGAGAGAGGAGCCAAGTGCGTGTTCTGGAGACTTTTTTGAACGATAGACTTTTAGGGAGTTTTTTGTTGTATTCTGCAGAGTGGAGATCGTTTAAAAGCAAAGCCTACCTTTCATTTTTTGTGTTTTTTCTTTACTCTCTAATACTGAAAGTCGAGGTCTCCGTAGGCCTGCACTGGCATGAGAAGCAGCTGCTCACCCACTTCCCATCCGTGATCCAGCAATTTGCCCCCATGCTGCCATCACTGGCATTGACCTTTGCAATTCTCTGTAGTGAGTGGGACTGGTGGACAAATTAAACTAATTCTGAGGGGTGTGGAAGGAAGGTGGAGCTTTATCTCGCGGTGACAGCGTCAGTCCTTCTGCTTAGAGACCACTGCACGCCAGAACTGGACTTACTTTGCTGCAGGAAACGGGGATCGGACAGAAGAGGTGGTGTTTCTCTGGGTCTGTGAATAGAGTAAAATTCTTAGATGCAGGGGCAAATGTAAATGGGTCAGATGCGTTTGTTCATGGTAGAGGAGAAACCAGTCTTAGGTGGTAGATCTTTGAGAATCAAGAAAGTTTAGGAAAGAAGCATGTCTTGGGCAATGAAGCTGAATCTCTACTTGTGTTCAGGGGATGTGTATGGCACAGAGTATGTTTCATGCTCTGTAGTAAGATCAGTGGCTGTGTCGATAGCCATGTGGCAGCTCTTATCTTACCTGCAGTTGTACTTCCCAGCTTGCGCTGTCGTGTTTGAAAAGGAGTTTTTTGAGCTGGCCCCTCAGTAAAGTGCAGACACTGTAATATATGATGAGATAATCTGTTACATTTAATTCCAGTTCTGTTTCTGGGGTACAGCCAAGTACTCGGGTTTCGGTAACGTGTTGGCTGTCTGCGTTAGCAGAAGTTGGGAGCAATAGAAGTGGATCTTGGTAGGTTGACACTGCGGTGCTGTGGTTCCTCATACCACCAGTCGAGGGGCTCGGGGGGCTGACTGCAAAGATGGTGATGATGATGATGATGTTTGGTTTCCAAACGCCTGCACTGTGCATGTGGTTCAGTGTTTTCTTCAGGCCATTAAACACGTCACATGTACATCGAACAAAAAAAAAAACCAAAAACCGCCTCAAATATATCAAAAGTCACTCTTAAAGTGACAGATAAAGCTTGATTGTCTTTATTCCTTGATTTCTGCTGTGCTATTATGCCTAGTTAGACAAGTTTATACTGTAAGTGTTGTTATGCTGTTGCTTGCACATTCTGAGCATGTTTTACAATCTCATTTTTTCTTTCCTGTGGAGAAGGGTGGTTGTTTTATTTCTGGTTTGTTTGGGGGAATTTGTTGCAAGTCGTGGGGGTTGGGTACACCATGTGAGTCTCTTCCAGTTTACAAACCTTTGATTTCTAGTGCTGTCATCATAGACAGCACGTATAATAGCAAAAGTAATTAATGGGTTTAACCTGATTGCAGGATCCTGGACCACCACCACCTTCACCATTGATGGGTTTGAAGCCGTTGCAGTTACTAGAGATCAAAGCCAGGGGAAGATTTGGTTGCGTATGGAAAGCTCAGCTACTGAATGAGTATGTTGCAGTCAAAATATTCCCTATCCAGGTAAGCAGAAGCTCACAGCATCCGGTGTTGCTATCATAACGTAATATATTGTAATGTTAAACCAGCTTTTTTAGTCACAGTAAGAGGCTTTTATTTTAGAGAATTTTCAGTATATGCTATAAATCTAGATAGAAATGTCTTGAGCTGGGGAAAAAAAAACACTTGGAGTTTTATTGACTTTTAAAAAGTATTTTAATACAGCAAGCATATTCTTGAAACAAACTGCCAAATTTCTTTATATTTCTAGTAATAAAAGTATGTATTGGACATGAATAGTTTTAATGACTCTCACACATCTCTTGATCAGTTGAGAAGAATTTGTTAACATTTTTTGAACTGAATTGTACTTGGAAGGAATGTCCTGAAATGCAAGCCTATAATGTAATTGTTCCAATTAAATGTGCCTCAATTAAGTGAAATAATATGTACTTCCCAGCAAGTACCCTCTGAAAGTCATGTTTTAGGATAGATTGTGCACATAATCTGGCCTAGTTAAAAGAATACAAGGGGATCATACACAAAGCTATTACAATAGATTTTACACTAACTGGAAACACGCACTGGTACTTGAGGTAAGAAAGGTGCTTGTGTTTTCTGACAATTAATTGAGTGTTGACTTGCTGGATAAATATATCAGCAGGTTCTTACTATTCGAGGAGAAATGGAATGTACTTGTGCTGGTTTCAGCCATCTGCACAACATAACTAAAATCTGAGACTTTGTTATTTTTAACGGAGCAAAACCACTTTCTAATTCTTTGTGGGGTTCTTGTAGATTTATAAAATACAGAAATTGCACCATGCTCTTAAGACAAAAGCAATTGTAATGCTTTGAATTGCATAGACATGAATCCTAACCGACAGGTTGGTGTGTTGTCGTGTTTTGTATCTGTGATAGCTGAGGGAGTTTTCACAAATTCAAGTTTTTCAGTTGCTTTTTCACTATACGTGAAGAAAGGCAGTGTCTTATTTGTGTATGTATTAGGTCAGTAGTTTGTAGCACAAATGCCATTAGTAGTCTAAACACTTGTAGTTTTTAAGTAATCAGCATCATGATTTTAACAGCACACGCTATGCTTGCTTTCCTTTAGGTAGTGAATCCTGGCTTGCCAAAAAAAGAGTTTTAGTCATTTTGACAAATGATTTACAAGTCACAGTAAATTGTAGGAGGAAACTTCTGTCTGGGAAAGTACCTTCCATTTACATCCTTACGGTAGTAACTTGGTTTGTGTTTTGGTTTTTGTTATTTACAGGACAAACAGTCGTGGCAGAACGAATATGAAATTTACAGTTTGCCTGGAATGAAACACGACAATATTTTGCAGTTCATTGGGGCAGAGAAGCGAGGCACTAGCATTGATGTTGATCTCTGGTTAATTACAGCCTTTCATGAAAAGGTATGGGTAGTTCTCACTGTAGTTTATTTTTTTTTCTGATTATAGCAGAGGAAGAACACCCTTAAAAATTTGTTGTAGATCCTGAGACAGCTTAAAAAAAATGAAATAGATTTTGCTTACTCTTAGCTTGTCTCTTCATTTGATATGAATTTATTTATTTTCAGCCAGCTAACAAACTTGTCATCAGTCTTTTACTTACAGGAGTTGTTTCAAAAAACAAACAAAAATTAATTGCAATTTTTTTGCTTTTTACAAGGTGTATTTTTAAATATCCTGCATCTAAACCTGCCTGAAATAAATAGATTTTATCTTGCAGAGGTTGTGGTGGTTTATTTTTGACCAATTTGAGTCTGCAAGAATTAAGTAATATGTATCAATTCTACTGTGCTAGCCACAAGAAGAAACATATATTTATGTGATTAACTTAGATACTTCTTTTTTAAAAAAAAATCTTTGTAACTGTCATGAAGATATAAGCTCAAAGAGAGGAAATAAAAAGGCAACCCAAACTTGAATTGAGCAGCACTGGCACAGGCAAATTGAGCAGCACTGGCACATTAGGAAGATGTTACCTGTAGCAGATTTGAGAAAATAAAAGTCTGTATAGTATGGGTGTGCCAGGGTATTAAGGCTGGGTCATAGAATCTATTTCCAGTGTGGAATGTTACATTCTGCATTCTGGCATTTTTGTTCCACTTATGCCACTGCTTTAATAATTTGGAAGACTAAAACTATCCATTTAAAATTTTTGTGAGATCTTCACAATCAAGTAGGTAATATCAGACTAATTCCCCTTTCTGAAAGGTTATTGCCAGTTTTTTATTATTTTTTTTATCTAAGAGTTTTAAAAATCTTGTTGCTGTTGGAAAGGTGGCATCTGAGATGACTCTAACTGATTAAAATAAAATAGTTTATTTTTTAATTATTTTTGAAGTGTAGCCTCTACACTTTGACAGCACGTTGTTCATCCCTTTTGTGTTGGCTTTTTACACGGCAATGTGTGACACCGTGACATCTCACAAACTGCATAATATGTAAATCCCTGAAAGTGTCTGTGCAGAGCAGGCTGTAGAAGCAAGTTGGAAGAGCTTTATGTTGAATAATTTTTACTTTATGTTATCTATATTTATTCAGAGCGTGTGTTTCACTCTGAAACTGTGTTGTGAAACTGGAGGTTATTGTTGTTGGTCCATAAGGAGAGAGAGACTGAATTCAAGGTCCCAAAGAATCATCATATGCAGTTCAGTGAGATTCGTGAAGGCAAATCAAACTTGTAATTTCCTGTGCCTGGAAGATGTCAAATCATGCTTGTACCAGCGGGATTGTCTTTGGAAAGAGTTTAAATATCTCATGTGTAGCAACCCTTTCTGACACCAACCATTAAGCACGGCCATTTTTGAGCGTGCCACCAAGCTTTACCCCGTTTGCTCATTGAGGTGATGGGGAGACACATCTTGATTCTATTTGGGGATGAGAGATGAAGTTTTTTGTCCTTTTTTGCCCCAGTTGTTTGTGAACATCCGCTTGTAGTTACATGGTCTATCAGAAGACATAAAGGCAGACAGGCATATCGTGTTCTTTACTGACAGAGGCCATCTAGAAGTTTTCTTGATTAGCAGACGAGGATGGAATTGATCTTGTAATTGCTTCCCTGGTTTGATCTGCAGGGCTCCTTAACGGACTTTCTCAAGGCTAACGTGGTCTCTTGGAACGAGCTCTGTCACATCGCTCAGACTATGGCCAGAGGCCTGGCTTATCTTCACGAGGATATACCGGGCCTGAAAGATGGACACAAACCTGCCATCTCACATAGGTATCGTATACATATGAGGTTTTTGTGGGTGATCGTTGGGATTTCACTTGGAGCTAAAGGATACAACACGTGGGAAATATTTAAATAATTGCTAGTTCCAGAATTACTGAGAGCCTCATAAGAAAAATCTCAGCCTGAGCAAAAACCTAGCTGATGATTTTAGAGAGCTTGGTGTGGTGATTGCGGCGCATGTCATAAATTCTTTTTTTACGCAATTAATTATTTAAGTACCCTCTGCAGTATATGGAATAAGTGGCATTTATAGCTCTTTGAAACAAACACATACATAACACTTAAGTAATTCCAAACGCCTTCAGACAGGCATTTACTGTAAGTGGTGTTCTGCCTGTTGTTGAGTGTAATTGCTCTTGTTTGGTTTTTTTAATGAGGTAGGTATAGAAAGCTGTTAATAAAAGTAGAGAGCTGAAATTATAGTGGTAGCCAAAATAAAAGATAGGCGTATAGAATAAGAGAAATATAGATTCTGGAGAATGTGGAATTTCATCAGCAAAACTGTTTGACTGATGGTAAAGGTATGAGTGGGACAGATGGGAATCCCTGGATTGAGTCCAGGATCTTTTGTTTCTGCAGGAAATTGTGTATGTCCCTGTGAAAAACCACCAAGAGTTGTTTTTTCAAGGTGTTTTGCTTCCTGTTATTTAAACAAACCAAATACAGTTGTTTTTAAAGTAGGCAATAATTGCATTGTTGTTCTGTTCCTGTATCATATATGCTTATAAATTCATTTATTTTGAAACTAAGCATAAAATCATAGTTCTAGTTGCAGTTTTACGTATTCCCACAAGAATCAAGGTGTGCAAGCACACTCTTAGGTTTTCTTCTTCTTTTATGTTGTTTAAATGGGCTGCTTCTTTATGATTTTCATTGTCTTTCACATTATAATGCATTCTGGTTTATTGTATTACTTTTTTTCCAGAGAGCTTTATATGGTATTTCATGTTCTAGATCTCTAATTTATTTTCTACCTTAACTTGAAAGGGACATCAAAAGCAAGAACGTGCTGCTGAAAAATAATCTTACAGCTTGTATAGCTGATTTTGGTCTAGCTTTAAAGTTTGAGGCTGGAAAGTCTGCCGGGGATACACACGGACAGGTAAATACCAATTTATTTACATAAACGATAAAACTGTTAACTGCATGTGAATGGAAAACAGTCGTTCAGGTGTTCTGCATGCAGGGGGTACTCTGTCATCAACTCTGCTTGCAGTGACCTTTAAGGAAAATGGTAATTTGTGCTTTTCTCACAGGCTGAAAATTAAATAATTTAGATAATTACAGATCACAGCCTCCACCACCCCCATCTTACTCCGTGGCCTCTCTCCCTGCCCTGATGTCGTTCTTACTAGAGGATTTGGGCAGGAAAGAGTTGTCTCTCTGGATTTTTTTTTATTGTTCTGAGATACTGTTCAGGAATTGAGGAATGATACTGGCTTTCTGACCCAGCAACAGTCACTTGCCTGCAACGACACCAGCGTTGTCCGACACTTGTCGTACAAGAGGGAACTGTTCTGGTGCCATGTGCTTCTAAAATAACAACCTTGAGCTTTGGAGCATTGCGGTTTCTGGAAATCTAAATATATTTCATTTCAGGCAGAACTTCACAGTTTATGGTCAAGTCGCAAAAATAAAATCCTTACAATAAGATTATAAAACCTCAGTAACACTGCTCAAGAGAAACACTGTTATTACTGCAAAGGTGTAAATTGTAGAGTAGATCTTTTTCAGGCATCATATAGGTTCTGATTTATTCAGATGATGTAATTTTGTTATTGACTGTGGTGTGAAAGAGTGGATATCACAAAGTTTTCATTTAATACAGCTGGTTTTGTGCAAGTGATTCGTACAACTCTCTTGCTATAAACAGCGCTTTGGTAGCTACTTTCCCTTTGGTATTTTTATTCCTGTTCCTGTCACAGCAAAATGAAAAAAATGAGAATGACTTGAAAAATGTGGCCTTCTGTATTCTGGAGAAGAATCATAGAATGATTTGGGTTGGAAGGGACCTTTAAAGGTCATCTGGTCCAACTGCCCTGCAGTGAGCAGCAACATCTTCCCCAAGATCAAGTGGATAAAATAAGAACTGGCAGTGAGGAATCTGTTGAATTGTTATGCAAATGTGTTATTTTAAAATATGCTTGGCCTTACCTGCTGTTGGATGCAAGGATGTAAGAAACTTGCAGGACTTAGTCCTAAGCAAGGATAACCATGGCTATTTTTAATCTATGACAAAAAGTAGTTCTAGTCTACTGTATTGTTACAGTTGGTGCCAGCTGGAGTGATAGTTGTGCTTATGTAGATTTTTACTGTACAAATGTTTATGCTTTCTGGTGTGTTTTTTCGACTTTTTTCAAGGTTGGAACGCGAAGGTATATGGCTCCCGAGGTACTAGAAGGTGCTATAAACTTCCAAAGGGATGCTTTTCTGAGAATAGATATGTACGCCATGGGATTAGTCCTCTGGGAACTGGCATCGCGCTGCACTGCCTCAGACGGTAAGCAATGGGTCTGCTCTCCGGAAATACCTCATGTAGCTTGTCAGAGGCGTGTTTAAAGCAAGGTGGGTTATAGGTAGGTAATCACATTTAATGAGAGGGGTAGTCTTGTGGGAAAACAAAACACCAGCATTATGGAGTGACTTTATAATTTAATCTTTTCAGGATTTGGTAACATTTTTCTGACATGTGGGTACCTGTTGCCTTTAGTCTCCTGGTCACACCACAGGAGAGAATTACTACGGGTCTCCTACCCCAGCGTGTTTGGTTTGTTCTGAGTTCAGTCCACCAGACTCGGTGCCAGCCAACTGATCTCGAAGGGTTGTTTCTTTCCATAAACAAAAGCTCAGATTAGATTAACCTTGGTAACAAAGATATCCCGCTGGCACCGGCTGAGAAGTTCCTGTCTCTAGCTCTACGCCTCAGCGCCCAGACACCCACCTGCCTTCAGTGCTGCCTGTGGCAGGTGTGTAGCAGTGTCAGAGAGCTGTTCCCACTATAGCAAGAGAATACAAGGCTAAAAGACAGGAAGAATTTTCATTGCTCGACATGTATTTTATTACAAAGGGCATTGATGCAGTTAATAATCTTGTAGCCGCCTGTAAGCGCGGGCAGGTGCCACCTCGATCTGTCCTGCATCTTGGTGACCCACTCTTTGGTGTGTCGGAGTCGGGTGTCTGCGATGGGACGTAGAAAAGTCTCTGTAGTTTAACCACAGGTGCCAGAGTGAGACTGTGCCATGAAGTTCAGTGCCTCCCAGCCCTCTCTGTTGTTACTGATGTATTGTTGGTGCAGTTCACAGAGATGATGGAACTTGTAAATAATTGTTAATAGCTTGGAGATTGAGATTAGAGTAACATTGGAGAAATTTGCAGCTGATACTTTCTTAGTATCACAGTTGTTTTCCTCATAAAGCAAACAGCCAGAGCCAATTTTTAATCTCTCAATAAAAGATAGAAGATGCCTTGTTTCAAGTACAAATGTTATTTTCTTAGATTTTGTAGAGACATCTCTTTGGGAGTGCCCAGAATAAGCCAGGATTAGTCAAGTACAAGACAAAAGACAAGGCTCAAAATTTTTTGGCAGAAAGTTGTGGTTTTGGCCTGGTTTTCAAGCAGCTAAATTCACCTGAGGAAATGCATTGGTTTCACTTGGGCTAGTGATGGTTTTTGTCATAAAACTCCCCCGTTGGGGGCCTGATGCAGTTGACAGATACCTGCACAAAAAGCCGAGGTGTACCGGAGCCCGTGGCCACATCACGCTTTTCTGCTCCAAGCAAGTGCTTTTCTGCTTCAGACGTTCCTCACAGAGAAGAAGCCACTGGGGAGGTTTTACCCTTTTAAAAATGTTAAGCTGTTTACGAACAGGATCAACACAGTCTTGCGTGAATCTCTGAGGTCGTCCTGCGTTCCTTGTTGATTTTTTCATGCCTCAGTGTGCTGTAGAAACACACGGACCTGAGTCGTTGTAGAAACGTGTCCTCTGGCGTGTGTGGTTGTAATTCCAGCAAGTAAAGCAGAGACATCAGTGAAGAGAAGCCGCCTTCCTTCCCCAGTCACAGCTCTGTGTAGCTCATTAGGATCCTGATTATGGACTACCTTGCAAACATACCGGTCCTATTTATTTCCCCTTTTTTTAAAAAAAAGGCAAAACTGGAGGTTTAACTTTCTTTTTTTTGTCTATAGGCCCAGTAGATGAGTACATGTTGCCATTTGAAGAAGAAATTGGGCAGCATCCCTCCCTCGAAGATATGCAGGAGGTTGTAGTCCACAAAAAGAAGAGACCTGTTTTAAGAGAGTGCTGGCAAAAACATTCTGTAAGTAGTTACGCAGCCACATCCTTCAAAGTTCTGTCACGACTTGAAATTCAAAATTTTTGTTAATCTTGTGTTGCATTCTTAATAACTGTCTTTTAGGAAGTATTTAGTGATTGTAGTAAGAACTAAATGGAGTGCAAGCCAGCGTGTTCTTAAAATATTCTCTCTCATCTTGAGTGGTTTGAAAGCGAGCGATATTTTTTTTTCCACTTTGGGGTGAGATTCTTGAGTTACTTTGAATGCAGATGTTCAAGTTATATTTAAGAAGTAGTAGCCTTGGTTTACTGCGGGAACAGTACGAAGTGAACGTAGTAACACAGGACAGGCAGCGCTGCATGAGAAATCCCTGGGACGGGTGAGGGAGGAACCGCACGCCTTCCTGATCGGGTCTGCGGCTACAGGCCTGGGGTGATGCCTCCGCTCCTTCCCAGTGCCTGCTTGGGCTGGTTTGATTTCGGAAAAAGAGTTGTTAGAAACAAAAGCTGACGCTGTCTGCAAGAAAAATGAGTGTTGCCATCTGCTCTTCCTAATTAGCATCTTGCTGCATTAGCTCTGGGTTACTTTGGAGGAAAGTTACCTGCTGCCCAGTATAAACCCCCTTTTGTGCTGTTGGATTTCTTCTTTTATTTTTTTCCATGGAAGCTCCATTTGATCACGGAAGAACGTTCCGTGTGAAGTCTTTTCAGATACGTGATGACCTTACCAGTGTGTTACGGCAGGAAGGATTTGCTCGCTGCTGTGTGTGTCGTTTAAACAGTCCCAAAGAAGCAAGATATGACACGCTGGGTTCCAGAACAGACCCAGCCTTGTGGCCGGTTTGGCAGCAGGGCCAACATTTGGCAGGCGTCACTTAAAGTGCAATTTGCTGTAACCCCACCCTCAGACAGCTCGCTGCTAGCCCCACACACTGTTACTTATCTTTTTTCCCCTGGCTCTGTGTGCTCGCAGGGGATGGCGATGCTCTGCGAAACGATAGAGGAGTGCTGGGATCACGACGCGGAAGCCAGGCTGTCAGCAGGTTGCGTAGAAGAGCGCATTATTCAGATGCAAAAACTAACTAACATTATAACCACAGAGGACATCGTGACTGTGGTCACAATGGTGACAAACGTTGACTTTCCTCCCAAAGAATCCAGTCTATGATAGTTGCACTGGTCATGGACCTGACCGCCAGGACTCTGCACTGGAGCTGCTAAAGCGAACGGGACTGCTCGCGCCGTTCCTGTTTCTGCGTGAAGAAAGCACGGTAAGTCTCTCCGGAACAGCGCCAAGAGGTGTTTTTTCCTTTTTATTTTCCCTCCTTCCTCCTCCCGAACGTGGATCCGTGAGACTTTTTGCATTCCCTGCTTACGCCTGAAGGACGCGCGTGACTGAGAAAACGCTAAACGCGCCGTTAAGGAACTTTAAATGAAGAATTACGGACGTGTGCCGGCTAATCGAGCGTTTTAAAAACTGACATCAGATTTCTTAATACTTGTCGAAAGAGACTAATTCCTTTAAATGAACTACTGTTATTTTTTTTAAATCAAACATTTCATTTCCGATTTAAAAAAAAAGAAAAAAGAAAAAAAAGGGTAACTTGTTTTTATTGCATTTGCTGTTGTTTATAAAAATGACTATTGTAATGCCAATATGACACAGCTTGTGAATGTTTAGTGTGCTGCTGTTCCGTGTACATAAACGAAAAGTAATCGAGTGGGATATAGCGAAGAGGCTTCCAAGTATTACTTAACCTCCCTCAACCAGGTATACCTCAGTTCCACCTCTGCTAAATTATGAGATTGACAACACTAACGAAATTTGAATAATAAATCAATCCGTGTTTTGTAAATGATGTATTTCAAATCCACTGTGTTATTTAAAAAAAAGGGTAAGCTACGCTTCATGCCAACAGTAATGGCCATTCCTAAAGCAGTGTTTTTAGCCTTTCCTTGTACTAGCTTGTTGTGTATAAAAAAAAAAAAAAGTGCTGTTTATTGAAACAAAATTTTCCTTCCTCTTTTAGTTTAAAGCTTTTACTCTTACCTCCATTTCCCGGAATATCTCATACATTTATTTAACTGAATACTATATAGGTTTGCTGTGTCTGAGGAATATTTGAAAACTTAAGCATGATTTTATTATTTTTTTTAAAAATTTTCTGTGAGCTATGACACTGGAAAGCTCTGAATTCTTGTTCTCTTTTTTTTTTCTTGAAAAAAAGTCTTTTTTTCCTATTTATGTTTGTGAAAAGGTCTGCCTAGCGCGTGTTCTGTTTCACTAAGCAGTGGGTTCTGTGTCACTGTTTCAGGATCACCTCAGGAAGCTCAGTTTTTCCCCCAATTCCTTACTCTCTGCTTGGAGATTTGCAACTTCTCCCTTTGTCACAGCTTGGTGCCACCCGATGGGAGCACACCCGCCCCGCGCGGGCTTCTCCTGGAATCGGACAAAAACTTGTAGCCACAGATTTCAGCTGATAAACGCTTGCAAATTTCAGGGATAATTTAGTTACAGCTTCAAATATGCAACGACTAGGTAGAGGTAACGAACGTCCACAGCACGGACTCACAAAACAATGAGGAAAAATACCAAAATCACTTTCACAACTCCGGGGTTCTTTGCAAGGTCAGGAAGTCAGGCCTTGGATCCAAACTGCAAAGCAACTGGCAGACGAGCTTCTCCCAAGTACCGTTTACCTGCTTTTATTTGATCCTTGACACAACTTCGAAGGAGAACAAACGTGTTAAAACCCCTCGAGTACAGACCCAGCGGGGCGCTGCGTGTTCTGCCCTTGTCTTGCGGAAGAAGCTTTTAATGGTGCGGTTCGGGGCTCTCCATGAGCAGCAGCGTTATCTTGAAAATTGATCCATAAAGCCACAAGATACCCTCGGTGTTAGGCGGACCTGAGCTTAGTCTCTGGGAACGAGAGATATTCCGGACATGTTAAGTCCTAGGTCAGGGAGAGGAAGAACGGTGGAGCTGGTGGCCGGCGTGCAGCCCAGTTTTGTCAGGCAGTTTGTCCTGGGGCGAGCCAGGGTCCCTGGTGATGGCCAGCTTGGCTGTAAAATGAGAGAAATCAAGTTTGTGACTGCTGCTTCAATTTTGACGCTTTCCTTCTGCTTCCGTTTTTAAGCCAGGGATGTGATTTCACACACAGGCGCAGCAGGACGTAAACATCACTGCTGATTTCTGAACAAATACGAGTCCATTCACGGTTCGCTGAAGCCTTCTGTTCTCCCCAGTGGTTTTGACCCCTTTGGTAGCAAAAAGAGAGTAAAAGCAGGTGGCTTCACCATCTCTTGTTACTCGAGATCTGATGCCAAAATCAGTCACATTGTAAAACGTGCACGTGGGAGCGGCTCCCTTCAACCTTCAGCTGCCGCGGGTTCTCACAGCGGCTCGGGTGTCGCTCACGCATGTGGTGAGCATGTGGCCCTTGCGAAGCCCCGCATCAGGGAAACCGAGATCACGGAGATTAACTCATCTTTGTGTTTTAAAACTGCCTTTGGGTGTTATCCTCAATTATTTAAATATTGTGCTACCCGAGTTCCATGCTTTTCTACCAGAG
>NW_009719589.1:14483-20188 GCF_000703405.1 Apaloderma vittatum | reverse complement strand
TCGTGGAGTGTCGCTGCAGAAAACCCTCCCTGGAGGTGTTCAAGGCCAGGTTGGACGGAGCCTTGAGTAGCCTGATCTAGTTGAGAGGCGTCCCTGCCCGTGACAGGGGGGTTGGACAAGATGATCTCTAAGGTCCCTTCCAGCGTAGGCCAGTCTAGGATTCTATGAATCATGGTACAAACACTTTTTAATTGGTAAAAATAAGTTCCCCAGGGTTGTTGTGGTACGACTGTTCTCCAGGGGCATTTCCATGTGCACAGATCTCAGCCTCTTCTTGGCTTTGCCAGAAATTTAAAGTTAAAAATTCCTTTTTTTCCATTGTGCTAGAGGGTTAGGAGCATTCGTGCCCCATCCTGTGCAACTTGGTACTTAAAACTACACGTACCGTAGCGTTTTGGAGCAGAGAAGGTGCCTCGTAGCTGTTGGAGATGTTGAACTTGCGCCGTCCGTCGTGGTGGTGTTTCTGAAACCACACCATGAGGAGTGAAATCCGTCACTTCTGTTCGGCAGTTTCAGAAGCCGGTGTAGCTTTCAAACGCCAAGTTTTGGTGCGCTGACTTAAACTGGAACCAGACAGTAATAAGATTTTTCCTGTTAGCATTCAACAAAATAAGATAGGGTCACCAGTTTGCTCTTTTCCAGCTTCTCCTTTTTAACCTTTTGTGATACATTTACTTTTATTAGGAACGCTTGGTACAAAATGCAGAAAGCTGCAAGTATGTTCATGGGCAAAATGATTCAAGTAGCATCTTTGATGGAACATCATTTACCTCAGATACTCAACCAGCAGTACTTTTTTTTGTTGTTGTTTTTCTTTTTTTTTTTTTAATGCTGTTTCAGTCCATATACTATTCGTTACCTCTCAAGATTTTTGGTAAGCAATTATTTTAACTTTACTCTTTGTATTTGTCAGTGTTTTGGGCACAGGTTGTTGTACTACTGTCAAAAGGTACTTGCTGTTTTTCTGCAAGTACTAAAAACAAACCAACCCCCCCCCGCCCTCAATAAAGTGATTGTTAAATATTGTACAAATAAAAATGTATACTCTTTCTCCCCTATTCCCCTCAAAAGTTAAAATAAAAAATGTGACTACTCTGACTTGCATACGCCTTTTTTGAATCTGTAACGCCGTGGGAGGAGCGACGTGGCTCTTTGTCCAGCTGCAGGGCAAGTGTTGTGGCAAATGAAACCAGAAGGGAAGGAGCTCGCAGTTTAAACATGGTAGGGAAACAGAGGCAGAACCTGCATCATCTCCAGCATTTGATGGAAAATTCTTCCCCTCTCTGTCCTTCCCTCCATCTGAACCCATACTTCGGAGTCCCGCACGTGTGCCTAGCAGCGCTTCAAGGCAGGTGAGACATCGTTTCTGAGGTGAGCACCCAGGCAACGCCGCGAGGACACCAGAGAATGGCTCGGGTGGCACTTTGGTGATTCCGCACAGGGTGTTCCTGTTCCTGAGGCCGGTGGGGCCCAAGCTGCAGCACAGGCTGCCCCTTCCTTTGGCCTGGGTGGGCAAAGCAGCTGCATCTGAGGAGCAGCCCTGCCTGACCGGGTAGGGGAGCGTGGGGGCTCCCTTCTAGGCTGGTTTGAGGCAGGTTAGTGTGCTTTTGTTCTTTATCTCAAACCCAGTCATCTCCCTTCCTTTGGAAAGTGTTAAACTGTATCAACCAGGTCTTTACAAAACTGTTAAAATCACTATTTTTTTTTTCCAGCTTGCCAAACGCTGCGAGGTTCTGGTATCACAGCCTGCGAGGTAAGGGTGTTTTCCAGAGCACTGGGACTGTTATCCCTGCTCACCCCGGTCCAGTTACTAAATCAGAGGATGTGAGAAGAGCAGGGATGAGGGGAGCTGCTGCACTAGTTGATGTAATGGCCCCTGCTGCTGTGCAGAGCCTGATGTCAGTGTTCCTGAGCTGCCTCAGCTCATGCAGTCAGGCACCAAACTCCCATAAAAATAAAACTCTCTCTCAAATGAAACACGGGCATCCTCTTCTAATCGAATCATTCCCACCCCTGCTCAGCGAGCAGTGGGTAACCCCTTCCTTCCCTTTTTAGAAAACCACCTTGAATTACATGAGCTACGCTGAACCATGGTTTGTGTTGGCTGCAGAGATTCTTACAACAGGTCTTAAAGCCTGCAGTAGCATCATGGAGGTTGAGCCATCTCTTGCAGGCATTAGATTCTAAAGTGAGGAGAATCCTGTTACTCATTTTGCTGCGTTTCAGCTCACTGCTCTTCAGGGTGTGTGGTGGTGTGGGCAGTGTCTTTATGAAGCAGCAGAGAGTAAAATAACCCTTTGACCACACTGACAGGCTTCTGAGGAAAAGCAGAGCAAAGCGAGCCCAAGTGTGAAAAATATCACTGAAATCTCTTCTGCTTTTTGACACACAAACCCAACATGACAGCGTGTGGGCTTCAACTTGGGCTTTAGTCAGGAAAGCAAAACCTCCTCAGCCCTTTGCACCACCGCAGGACAGGAGGGCTTCACAACCCAAGTCACACCCTTCTGGTTGTACCCTGACCCTTCCTTCATGTCCTGGTACCAACCCAGCAGCACTGTCTCCCCAGAAAGGAGCACGCTGCGATACGTGGTGAGCTCAGAAGGTTCAGTGCAAGCCTCACAGCTGCTGGGGGCAGCACCACCCTAAAGCAGCCTCTGCCTGAGATTAAGAAACCCCAAAGAGCTTTGACTTCTGCACCGGGGGATGTGTAGTTCAGCTTAAAACACAAAATCCCAAGTGGATCAGCAAAGCAAGCTTTCTCCAAAAATTTATTAAAGTGAGCACCCTGCTGTGGGTAAACATTACATCTTCTGGAGTTCACAGCGCGCTCCAAAAGGTTGGATGCAGAAAGGGACAGCCCAAGCCTGTTCAGCTCACAGCCAGCTGAGGGATGACGCCGCCCACTGCTTCACGTCCGTTGGGCAGTTGGGGTACGCCTGCAGCGCATCCATGATCTGCTTATTGTCCAAAAGCAGTTTCATGAGGAGGTATTCTCTCTGAGTACATACAGCTGGCCTTTCTATTGGTTTTACAAATTCCAGTTGTAGTAAGTGTTCAAATGCCTAAAAAGGAAAAGAAAATAAAAATCAGGAAACAGAAGATGACGTCATTCCTGACTGTTTGCTCATTACGAATGTCCTGCGAGGCACTGCTTTGAAAGAAAACCGTGATGCGTAATCCCAACAGCCAGCCACTAAAAGCCAGCTCAGTTCTACCTTTGCTCTTCTTCAAGAAGTAGTATCTGAAATCTGGTGCAGGTGTCACTGACTGGGAACAACTTTATTATTCAGGGAAACAACCTGGAATATTCTATGACAAGGGCACAGATGGTAATTTCCACTTCAGGTGTAACTGCATAACGTTAAATCAGAAACCACGGCTGCTCAGTATAAAACTTGTGAGACTGGACAACAGCTCAGGACCAGCAGTTCAGCGGCTGGTGCGAGGGTACAGCAGGATCAGGGCCCAGGAGCAGAGCCTGGCAAAACGCTGTTGGTGGAGCAACAGCCCAGGAGGCCAGTGAGCACCGGGTTTGCAACCAGAACACTGGGGTTTGAGATGGTAAGATCAGTTTCAGGTTTGGAGACACCACTCCTGAACAAAACACACCGAAGATGCCCACAGGCATACACAACCCTCTCCTTGGGACCCCATTTCTGGTAGAGTCATTCTTGCTGAAGCCCAGGCCTAAGTCAGCAAAGCTCACCTGACAGAGTCCTTGCACCGGTGCTGATCTCTCCTGAGTGTAACTTCACCCACCTGGAGCTGCCTGCCCCCGGCGCTACCCAAACCCAGCACCCCCAGTGCCTGCTCCGAGAGGAAGCCCTGAAGAACCCAGTATCGGTTCTAGGGCTGAGAGAGAAAAATCATTGGGAGCTGATGACAAAAACCCATCGTCTAAATACTTGACAATGAAAAAAATAAATTATACTTCAGGCTTACCTTCATGACAACCGGCTTTTCAAAGTTGTACATACAGTGCGCCTTCCTCTGTACGAACTTCTGGAATTCTGTATCAGCAACAGGAAACAAAAGAGTCAGTCAGTAGGGGAAAAGTAAGTGATTTAGTATTGGTGAAGTTGATACATCTCTCTCACCATTGTAAACCATCTGGAAGTTAAATGGTTCTCCTTCATAAACATCATTCAGGTGTTTCATAGCTATAATTAGGCAGATTTCCAGGACAGACAAACCTAGAGGGAAAGACAAGAGCTCTAAATACTTCTCTGAAGCGTCTCAGAAAGACAAGCAGTTCACATACTATTTTTATTCCTCTGTATTTGTAAGCGGTAGGCCTCACTTACGTGTGTCTGCAGCTTTATAAAATTAAAAAAAAATATAATCAAAAATTGGAGGGGCGAGGTAAGAGAACATTTGTTTTCCATATTTTTGAAACCAGCATTATAAGAAATGGACTGCTTCCACCAAAAACCAGGAAAAAAGTATATGGAAAACCCATACGGCAGCTTGTATGGCATGACACAGAATTTTTAATGGCACCAAGCCACTTGCCCTGCTACTGCACAGCACCTCATGAAATGAGAGTTTGAGGAGGTTATTCGCTATTCAAGGCTAAAGAAGTGACACAGCAGATTAGCTCCATGGTCCTAAGGAGATGTGAGAATCACAGAGCCAAACAAAACCAAAGCCTGTAACATCTGGGAGCCACAAAGCAGCGATGGGGTAAGTTAACTTCCCCCAATTGGGAAACAATTCCTCCCATGACTGTGTGTAGGCTCAGCATCCTCACCAGGAGATGGTGATTTCTTTGACAACCTGTGCAAACCGTGAGAACCGAAGCGCAGTGCTTTGTACATCCCTGCTGCTGGGGTCTGGAGAGGGAGAAGCCCCAGACCTGCACACACCCCCCGACCCGCTGGAGACATCAGTGCAGCTCTAATGGCGCTCGGTTACAGGTAAGCGCGTGCCCTTGCACTTCCAAGAGCACGGATTTCGAGTGTGCACTCTGATTCTGCGCATATCCGAGCACAGGCTGTTGCAGGTCTCAGAGGGTTTATTGTACCAGCTCCTGGGCACAGCATCTGCAGCAGCATCCCCCGGGTCCCAGCTCGAGCAGGACTCAGCCTCTTCCCTCCCTGCACCACTCGCCAGGGACAGGGATGCTGCCCGGGCCTGTTCCTCCCGCCAGGCTGCCACTGCAGCGCCCCACGAGCTGCTCTCCTGCATCCCGAGCTCCCATCTAGCAGGATTTATATGAACTGTCCTGTAATTCCTTCTCTGGTTCATTCAGCGTCGTTAGTGCCACGTGCGTGTACGAACGCTAATTAGCAGGGGGCAGCCTCCACAGGCAGAGGTATTTCCTGCGTGGCTCATGCCAGCAGGACTGCTGCCCTGTGCAGGATCTCTTGCATCAGAATTATTCCAGGGAGTGACCTGACACATTCCATACTCCTAAGAAACATTTGAGGTGAAAGAGCAGAGCTTTACCGTGTACAATATTTGCTTTTGAGTCCGTTCTGTACTGCTTGCTTGCCTCATGGAGGTCTGATGCAGTGATCAGTGAGTGATGCACGGTAACTTTACTTACAGCAAGCATCTAAAAATAAAGCAGAAGACATTTTTCATTTAATTACTAATTACCAGACACACTTTCTGCTTGGAGATGGAATATAGAAGAATACATTTCCCCTGGAGTCACCTACTGGAAACATTAATGAATACACCCTACACACAGAGTAGGC
>NW_009719589.1:13957-14452 GCF_000703405.1 Apaloderma vittatum | reverse complement strand
CCTGCTGAAAACCTTGTAAATAGCTGGTAGCTACAGCTGCGTTTTTCCAGGAAGGTTTTCCAGGCTGGAATCTTTAAAGCCTCCCCATTAGAGGAGACAAACGCTCATTAACTTGTTTATACTCATTTCAATGGATTAGCATACTTCAGCGATCGCTGTAAGAATGACTTACAACTCTTTTACCCACACTTTGTGCACAGAGCTAGGGCACACTCCCACCCCTGAAGGTGCTAAGAAAGCGCCTGAAGGCACTGCTCGGGCTGCAGAACAGGAGTTACCCCTTCGGAGCATCTGCTCAAGTCTCAAATCTCCAGCTACCTTTCACAAAAAGCAAGTTTTGAACAAACTTAATAAAATCCAGAGTTAACTGACTCTTCTGACACTGCTCTTCCAAAACTAGTGATTATCCCCAAGAGGCTGGGCAGCAGCAGGCACGCTGCAGGGACTTTCACTTTAAGTATCTGCCTTGTCAACGCTTTGGAGTTGAACACCCAT
>NW_009719589.1:0-13926 GCF_000703405.1 Apaloderma vittatum | reverse complement strand
AGCAGGAAAAAGGGCTTTCAGTGACCACCTCCTGCTTGGGCAGGTCTGTGTGATGAAAAACTGTTCATCTGTTTAACTGAGAACATCCAATGCCATTCACCACCCATCTTTTCCAGTGCTCCTCCTCTCCTTATAGACGTTCACAGGTACAGAATGATGTTTTTATACCATAAAGGCTAAAAGCAGACACACACCTGATGGCATTACGTCACCCACAAGACAGAAACAGCAAGAGCCAAATGAGATTTTACCAGCTGTCTAGTTCTACTTGCATTAAAAATCACTTATTTTACTTCACTAAAAAAAAAATCCACTTAGTCAATTCTCCCAAGATCCAAGGTTTGCATGCATGAGACAGGTACTGGGTTTCCGCTGAAAACCCACGTGTTCATCTGACAACGTGAAGTGCTGGGGAGTGCTGCACATAATTCAGAAGTAGCTGCTCACTGAAAACAAGTCCTTGCCACCCAAAAGCAGGTAAAGAGCAAGGGCACCTCCAGTTACCACCCCTACCCCCTGCCCAGCGCAAAGCTGCTCTCACCGACTCGAGCAGCAGACTCCTACAGATTTTGAAAATGAAAGAAAAATACATCCAGCAGGACAATTAATCCACACTTTGGCTAATACAAGAATTACAAGCAAGGTGACTTCGGAGCCAAGAAAACCCCATTCTAAAGGAAAAACTCAGAACACGCTGAAGAAATCAATAAGGAACTTCAGCCTCAGTTCTGACACCCCTTGGCTCTCCGAGGAAGGCTGTTCAGGTAGGCACCAGCTCTTCCTTCCAGCATTCATTCCAGCCACGGAGGTGGAATTGGGTGCCCCTAAACCAGAAATAACCTGCCATCTTGTCACCAACTTGAGGAAACCAAGGACTACAAAAAAGAGGACTCTGATCCTGCTCTGTGTTTCAGAACTAGAACGGCAAGCTCCAGATCTAGTTTTCGGAGTGGCTGTAAACCCAGCGTTGGGAAAAGCTGTCAACACTTAAAGAGTCCCAGAGCAGCCCACCACAGAGCTGAAGGTGAAAATCTGAGTATTTGCACAACACAAGGTGCGCAGGGCCATTCAGTGGGCTCTTCACACAGACAGAAGCACGTAGGTAGTTCAAGATGTTTAAATAAGCGTTACTTATCTCCTCTAACGAATGTTACTGCGTTCATATTAACTGCATTAAAAAAACAGAAGTGAGGGAGGCAGATTTTAAAAAAAATAAAATAAAATAAAATAGGTCCTCCAAGAGAGCCTGACCACACGTTAAGCTTCAGCTCCTTCGTCGTGACAGGAGGAAGTTCATTGTCAGCTTTGCCTCCTACTTACTAAACACAGAAGCCTTCTCACAGTGGTAACAGGAAAGCAGCCGTCTCATTTTTCTCCACGCAGCGAGAGGCCTTCCTTCTCTCCCCTCAGAGAGCTCGGAAAGGCTGAAGCTGCCGAGTAAAATTCTGAAAGTTCCCTCATGCCCTTGATGTCAGATAATGTGGTCATTTGGCACATCAGAATTAACATCCCTCTCAATATTTCTAGGGATTAGCGCACTCAAGCTTCCAGCACCTCAAAATTTAAAAGATTATGATCACATTTCCTGGACTAACGTCACAGTAATGGACAAATTCAGGACAGTGTCTGGGCTACCTGCAGTGCTCTGGGCATGAAACCAGCTCCGGAAAACAAAGTGGTGCCTAATCATACAGTCCATAAAGTGATTTTATCTGATACTATGCGTTAAGAAGAAATTGGAAGTGTTAAAACAAAAGCAATTCTTCTGTGTGAATACCAAGCCTGTCGCTACATGGGTTTTTGCCTGAAGAGGTATCCAGGAGCAACTAGGCCCCACAGGCTAGGATGCTCCTGAGCTCTGGTTATTTGCAAGAGCAATAGTTTAGCAAGAAAGAAGAGTGGAAAGAGGGATGACAACGCCAAATATTTTACCTCTAAGCAACAGTTATTCCAAATGCACCACTGTAACACAGCGAGTTACTCAAAAGTAGCTCGAGAAACAGGCCAGGGACATGGACAAACCCCAACAGTGTCAGGAGGAGCACAAAAGAGAGAGTGACAGGAGAATATAGTAAGGGACCATAGTTAAAAAATGGCACTAAAAATCTCTGAAGAAGACAGACAGTGCTGAAGAGAAGCAGGTTTAGTAGAGTGACAGATGTAGTGGAAGAGGAGGAACAGAGGAATATTTGGCTGCAACACCACACTTAAAGTTAAAAAAAGTAGGGTTTAGTACAAGCAGCTTTCAGGATTCACCACCAATCAAAAAGAATCTCGGAAAGGATTTTGGGTGTACTTCACCTACAGTTTTGCTTTTTAAGTGGAAAGACTTGGCAAAAATTATTTTAAATACCAAAAACCCCACCACCATTCTAATTAAATGGGTACACCCTCACAATGTGCTGCAGCAACTGGAACTACTCAAACTCAATAAAGCGTGGTCTGATAAAGCAGGCAAGAAACCAGGACTGTCAAAAACCAGCCCAAGAAAAAGATGTTTCAAGTAAAGCTCAGGTAAGTGGCTTGAAAAGCACAAGTGTTGTTTACCGACGATTGTGCATCCAGAAGCTATTATAGCCACATCCAAATACATACCAGCAGCAAATGGAGCGAGCGCAGATCTTTAGTATAGTGAAAAAGGTTCTGCAGCACCTCTTGCACCGTTTTATCCTCTGAGAGATGCTAAATAAAAATAAGTAAGTGACACTTTAATCATCTCAGCCAATCATTTCACACTCACCGGATAAAATACCGATTAGCTAACTTTCAGAAAGAGCTCAGCTCATGCTGGACAATACAATTCTTCATCTCTAGCATTAACTTTCTGGTCTCTTTTGTAACACTTCTAATTTTATTCCAGACTTCAATAAGCAAAGATTCTCTATCGTAACTTGATTTATTCCATATCAAACAGCAAAATTAAATACTAATTCTAGGTAAAGGCTTTATACTTACAAACTAGTCTTAGTTTAGCAGTTTTACTAAAACCAAATATAAAGAGCTTTAAATACCTGAACATTATTATTCCATTTTTGTGCAAAAGACTCGTCAGGAAATGCAGCAGGAAGAGAAAGCTGTTCCTTGAATATCCTAATGTATTGTTTAAAATCAAAGGAATTCATCAAATAGATCTGGCGGTGAGAGAACCTTGATTTTACTCTCTTCTCCAAAAGCTCCAGGATATCCTTATTAAAAAAAAAAAAAAAGTTTTAAAAAAAAAAAGATGATGCATTTAGTGCATGGTTTCCTACACTAAGAACTACAAGAAAACACTAAAGTTGTATTAAGAAGACAAAAAATTAAATTCTTAGGCTGAAAATGCTCTAACAAGACCTTTGCTAATTATTGCAATTGATGTGCCTTGCAATGCCTAACGACCAGCCATTTACCCAGAGCACGTGATGCCTGCGTCACACGGGCTAATGAGTTGCTAGGATACCCGGCAAAATTCCTCCATAGATTATGTAAATATTTCAGTCCCTTCAGTCTGCTTTCAAGACCTTGCAGCCTATCGGGGCTCCAGACAAGTTGTCCGTGTCGCCCAGCCGCAGGCTGGCACCCAGCAGTTCACATGCCTTTTGTCGGACAGAAAGAATCCAGCTTAAAAAAATGATTTAAAAAAAAAAACAAACAACAAAACACCTAAGAGCCAAATCTTCTAAGATCGTCACACAGAACTAAGCAGGTCTGCCACGGAGCTGTCGGCTGACGATGTGAGAAAAAAGCTGACTTTTCGGGGAACACACAGCAATAGATTCATCCATTTAGAGAAACCCAGGCGGTTCCCCTGCCTCATACTGGGACAGAATGTGACACTCCCAGTTTCTAGGAGTTCTGAACAGGCCTTTTGGGGGTTTAAGGGTTTGTTATAGGTCAGTTTTGGTGTTTTCGCTTGCAGTGAGAAAAGGCCTAAAGGATACTGGAATTCCTCACCAAAAAGCGTAAGTAGAGAGCCAACAGCGCAACATTTTTTTGATTTAGGTCACGTGCAACAGGGACCAGTGATTTTATAAAGAACTCAGAAGCAACATTTATCACCACAGCCATGGGACAGCCACTGAAATCACATTCAAAAGCAGAGCAATATGGGGTTCTAAATTACATGTGGTTATGATACCAGACTCAGGACAGTAACGAGGCAAATGGAAAGATTATAATTTAATAAATCAACTATTAACTATTCTATTCACTTCCAGAAATT
This sequence comes from Apaloderma vittatum, assembly GCF_000703405.1. NCBI lineage: Eukaryota > Metazoa > Chordata > Aves > Trogoniformes > Trogonidae > Apaloderma > Apaloderma vittatum. The sequence goes on along the minus strand of NW_009719589.1, from coordinate 9,725 downwards.
TGCCCAGCTAAATAGCACCTCAACCAAATCAACCCCACATTCAGGCGTCAGTGAAAGGTTTATTTATTCATCCCATTAAAATCTGGCTATCTTCACCACCAATCTAGTTCATTGAGAAAAACAGTGTAATTTTTATAAAACATCAGGTTCTATAGAGGTACAAAGTAATTATTTCACAATAAACACATAATCTGTCCACAATTCCCTACAATGTCACTATAAAAACCACAGCAAGTTTAATATGGTTGCTAAACCCCTTCTGAACATGGTAATACTGTAGGAAAAGTGTCCTATTGAAAGGTTTGCTTTAAAAATAATTCCTTATCCTCAGAGCAATGATTTAAATACTTGTAGGTTACTGCAAGTCTCTGTACCAACTGCTGACAAAAAACTGAAATGCCCAGGACCCTCTCCAGAGAGGGAATGATGGAATAATAAAAACAGCCACGTGGATAATTATGACTCTTCCGCCTTGTGTCTCCTGCGACACGGAAACCTGCTCCTCTGGCAATAAAACTGCAGGCTTTGCCGTTCTTTGGTCATCCAAGTTTGCTTTGAGTGCAACTGATTGGGGTTTTTTTATTCCCCCCGTGGCCCCCATCTGAATTCAGAAGTCAGGAAAAAGCAGGTACCTGACAAAAGTCTCTTCGTAAATTAAGTAAGGTTTCAGGAGAGGAGAAAACATTCTGACCAAGAAAAGTCTCCTTAGAACAGCTAAAAATTTGGAATGAGAAAGTGCAATTTCTTACCTGTCTACATGTAAGTCCGATAACTGTGACTGGAGTCTGTGCTGACTGGGATATATCAAAAAGGTTATAGAGCAGCGTCTGATTCTTGTGGTGAACAAACAAGTCAAATTCATCCAGTATAAACAAGACTGGACAACTGCTATTTCGATCTCCTGAGATTGCAATTTTAAATGTTAGTAAGGTAACTTCATCATCAGACCTCCATCCCTACAGCTTTCATAAATTGCAGTTTTAGCAAGTTACATATTTTCTTTTAGCTCTTGACTAAGCCCACCTTTCACGTAAGTTCTGCTAAAACAGTGAAAACAAAAGTACATGGAGAATTTGGTAGGGTTGTGTAGTGTTCTGCCAAGCATCATTTCTGGTTGCAAGGCAAGACTGACTCCTGTGGCAAGTTTTTAAACACATGGTCTTTTTAATAGCTTAAAAACTGCATAAAAGAATCTGCACTTCATAACTGATCATCAGACACAAGCCTTTACAGCATCAGTTACATTATGTATAATTTTTTTTAGGGTTATGTATTTTTTACATGATCTTGTAACCATTCTAGGCCGAGATTTCTTGTACAAGTAGATGAAAAAACATGTACATACTAACTTCTCAGTCAAGTGACAAGCACACACATACACGTTTGAACAGGGGCTAGTGCTCACCTTTCCTTAAAGCTTCAAGAAGAAACACAAGATTTTCAGCAAAACTGCCCTACACAGAGAAAAAATAAGTTTACCAACAGATTTTCAATGCCATGCTCAAAATTATCTAGCTACATCAGATTCAGGCACATAATGAAGCCCATCTCCTAAAACCCTGCTTTCAAAACCATATTTGAAAACTTACAATTTCACTTCATGTTGTACAACCAAAACCTCTTCAGGACAAGAAAACTGAGTAAACTCTACATTGATCCACTTTCTTACAGTCTGAAACCTCAGACACGGAGTTATTAGCAATCAGAAGAACATCTACAATAAGCTAAATTTCCAAGTAGCTTTATCTTCCCTTAAATAGCTACTGCATAGTCATTTTCCATCTACACTCATGCAAAAACTGCCACCTAACGTGCTCCGCTGAGAATAATCACTCTGCCGTTTGTAATTTGCACCCTTATTACAGCTGAAAGGATCAAACCTTCATGACAGAGAAAAACAAACTGCTACGGCCATCCTGCCTCAGTTACACACACATTTACACCCTCTGAAGTAGAGATGGGAAATAACTGTGACTGAAGACCACAAGCCCTAACAAAGAAGGCAGAAAAGCCAATTTGTTCTCCAAATGCGAGTTGCAGAAGCTAAGAAAGGAGAAATTTCTACAGAGAGAAGGACATTCCTGCAAATCAGTATGTTTCTGTGCCCGTGTGCAACCAAAGGGATTAGATGGCTCAAGTTTAAAGTAGTACTCCACAGTAACTTCAAGGGAAAAGTACAGGGGAATGAAACGTTAAGTCCAGTTTTGCCTCCAGCATTTTTGGCAGTGAAAATGTGGACCCTGAAAGGTTGTTCCAGTTGAAGGAAAAAAAAATAAAACCACACACAAAAACCCCCTCGTTCAAACATCTAGGCTGAAATGGCATTGTCATGCACTGCCCAGGGAAGTGGTGGAGTCACCGTCCCTCGGAGGGGTTCAAGGAGAGGCTGGATGTGGCACTTAGTGCCGTGCTCTCACCCATGTGGGGCTGTTGGGTCATGGGCTGGACTTGACGATCTCAGGTCTTTTCCAGCCTCAACAATTCTGTGATGAAACAACTTGCTATTTCCTTTTACGATCACAGCTGTATTTGGGGAAAATTTAGCTCACCACCAGCAAGGGTTTTCCATTCTCTGTATCTAAAATCATTTGGGATAAGTAAAATGAACCTTATCTGGTGAGATTTCACCTTTCTCCCCTCCTTATAATTCTGCTTTAGCCACTTGGATTGGGCATTACACATGACTCACAAAAACGGAAACTCTGCCTATCTCTAAGGCCCTGTCTGTGAGTAAAGGAGAAGATGATGCTCAGAGGGATCTTCTGTGGTACCAGAAGGTGGCCTCTCCACAACACTCATGGAGTAACAGGCAACAGCCAGGGCAGCTCACATCACCAACCCAAGCTATTTCATGCTCAAACAAGCGAAACGTAATCCGAAGCTCTTCAGTTATTCTCTTTACTATTGACTTTACTACTAATGCAAATGAGTTTCTTATCTTCGGGAAAAGGTCAATAGAAGCAAATATTCTAATAGAAATTCTGTGCAAAATGAGAGCTCTAGGAAGCCGGGATAGATTTCCCTCTGAACTAGAAAAATTTGCAAACATACTAAAGATACTGCTTTTTGGCTGCTGAGCTTGCTTACTCTTTGTCTTGAAATCTTAAAGCCAATGTTTCCAAAATACTCTACCTCTCTAAACAAAGTCTCTTTAGAATACTTAATGTTTGTTTCATTTAGAGGCTAAGAGAGCCTTTCTGTTCTTGTATTTTTTCCACTGATATTTTTTGAAAAGGTAATCAGGATGCAACAATATTGGTCAATTTGCAAAATGTAACACCCAGCACTTGTGTGGAACTGAAGTACTTGCTGGCACACTTCAAGTGTTTGTAAACCAGACTCTTCACAGGTAAATGCTGCCACAATCCACTACTGCCATCAATTATTAAGCATTTTAAATGAGAAACCTCTGAGAAGAACAAGCCCACTGCGATTCTGCTAACAGACTTTCAAAGCCCGTTCAGTCTCAACAAGCTGCACACTATAAAGCTAGTTTCCTAGGCAAGGGTTTTTGCAGGAAGATAAGTAAAGAGTATAATAAAATTGATCCTTACAAAAACTTTGTCTCCCACCACGTTTTCCAGGTGCAACTGCCTGGTGATCTCCTTCAGGGCAACTTTATCATTAGTCTGCAGGAGTCCTGCAATAAAATGATTTTTTCATGAAGAATTGGCAGTTTTCCTTTGCACCAAGAGGCCATGCCTACAGCCATGAGAAACTTATCCAGAAGCTTCTCTCCATTCCCAGCCTTTTCAAAAATTAATACCAGGCAGTAATTTTCCATATGTAATAAATTACTTCAAACAACTCAATCACAACCAAACCAATTTTTAAAATTTTGAAAAACCATTAAAAGCACACAAGTGTGCTCTACAGAGAGAGATATGAAGAAAGGCCCTTTGGACCTCACAGACAAATGTGTTCATAATCAAGGCCGAAATAAAAATTTTTGTTCAGTACATAGGATATATAACTGACTAGAACATAACATTTGAATATTTCTGTATTACTTGCCATTCAGACGAACTTCCAAGATGTTCTCTCTAACTTGTTTCATTTCCTTGAGCTCTTTTAAGACACGGTTTAATAACTAAGGAAAAAATACATGATTTCTTTATAAGAAGATTAATACATTAAGAGAAGCACATAAATGGATATTGTCAGAAAACAGTATGTGCAGTTTCATTAGATAATTTTTTTTGAACATTTTTAAAACTCAAATACTAAAACTTCACATTCACTATCATGACTGTAGCAATTAGATTTGTTCATTCTTGGAAAGAAATATAAAAATAACTTGATTACGTTAGTCACTTTTTTGAGGGTAATATCTTACTGCTTTAAAAATCTCCAAGAGAGCTTTACCAGTTTGAGATGTGAGAGAATTTGTCTACTTAGCATCACATTTGGCTTCACTGCTTCATTAGATGCTGTAGAACAAAAATCTTGGCTTTACATCTTTAAAGACACTATGCTTACTCTTTTCCTCCAAGTTAGAAGCGTGAGGCAAAATTAAATTGCACATAACTACGTCAACTACTGCTTATAAAACTTACAGTCCGTCAAGAACTTGCACTTGGGAGAAGTCATAAGGAACTTGTGTTAAAACACATATAAGTAGGGGAAATGCTAACTTTTCATTCACTTGCTACTTTGCTTTTGCTTCCCATCTACGTGTTTATACTTATATACACATACATTTACAATTTTCTTGAGAACTAACATCTTCACTTCATAGAGAATTAAAAAAAAAAATCATTCATTTTGAATACGGGATTCACTTACTTATATTCTGGCAGGAAGGATCACAAATTTTCACCTTCACTATCCTTACATAAAAGGTTTGGAAGAAAATGTAAACTTTAATTAAACAATAAAAATAGTTTGAGTTTTGGTGACCAGAGGACACGTGATGTTTGAGGAATTGTTTTCTTGCGGGGTTTTGCAAGACCTTCACATTTGCTCCGATTTGCTTGCAGTATAGAGCTCATCCATCCTTTTCTATAGGTATTGTGTTCAGAAGCAGATACAGTTAAGGCTCCTAATTCAGGTGCCAATATTTGGATACTTGGGAAAAAAAAGCTTATTCCCTTTTCTCAAATTTCTACCCAATAAGCAGATACTATGCATTCTGGCTATTCCCTTACCCCATAATCTCAATTGTACCTCGGAAGTCTACATTGCAAATACATGAAAATCTAAAACCTATTTTCTGCACTACAAGAGCACTTGCTGCTTACCTACAAATCTGTCACTTTTACAGAGGAAGCCCAATAGCAATAGCAGGTTAACTTTTAAAAATTAAGCAATATGTGGCATTAATTGCAAAAATGAACTTCTCTGTGGCAAGAGCCATTACAGAATTGCACCAGGACAAATACTGAAAGAAAGCAGGATCTATCCAGATCACTGAGCAACAAATGCATTTTGCTCTGAAAAAAATTCAATTTTACATGTTTTGGGTACCTTTAGCACATCATGAAACCTGGTGAAGAAGTGTAAAGAATTCCAAAACCATGAATATTTCTGCAAGCCACTGTGGAGGTGGACAGGTACATGGTTTTGTCAGCTGCTATTCTATTTCACAAAATCTCTAGGAACTCGGCATTAGAAAAAAAAACTCAGAGGATTGTTAGGAAGCAGATTTTCCCATAATGTTATTCAACTGAATTAGCTCACAAGAAGTCCTAGAATGTTTTGAAATTATATGTAGGTGATTAGCAATTCTCTCTTTAAAAGCAGGCAGAGATGAAAAATTAGCTCCAAAAGTTCCCAGGACTTCAGCGAGGTTATCTACCTCGTACTTCATTTGACCTTCTAGAAACTTCTAACACGTGTTATACCGCAGTCTTTCCTGATCCTCGGGGTCCAATGATGAGGGCAGAGTTACTTTCTCCATGAATAACAGTTCGTTTCAGCAGTTCCATCAGATGCCTGTGTCAACAACAGCAATAGGTTAAAAACATCAAACCAGAAAACATTCACTGAGACTAAAGAAGAATCTTTAGAGTGTAAGAGAAAACTTTATATATTTCAACTTGTTCTACCCCTAATGGATATTACTATTGTCATGATAGGTCCTTTCTTCCTAACTTCCATCTCCACGTCTGGATGACCCTAAGAAAAAGGTTTCTTTTAAATATGGGTTTCTACTTCAAGAAACGTGATGTTGGATTCCAAAGTTTAAGATTTACTTTTAACACAGCTTACCAATAAAGAGGAGGAAAACTAAAGTAAGCACAAAAATTCACAAAAGAATTTAACTTTCTGGGTCATTAAGCACAGCCTTAGAATATGCATTAAAAATATCTCCTCAGGCTCAAAACCACAGTGTTTTGAGAAACAAGAAAAACAAAACTCAGAACCTGAGAGTTGTACAGAAATTCATAAAACCCAAAGGAAATAATTTTTAGATGCATGAAGCTTCAAGCCATTTAAGGCTGCATAATTTAGAAAAGCAGAGGTAGCAGAAAATTATGACCTCACCTGACTACTTTTCTACTGTGGTTAAAATAGAAAATACTTGGTACTTGAGTCTGCTCACTCACCTGTACTGAGAGTCAACCCCAAACAGTCTTCCAGTAGCATTATGGTGACAGAATCTTTCACGTAAAATTTTTTGCACCTACAGATATAATATAAGACAGGTAGAATGCTTCGTGCTTCAAACACAGAATGTACCAATAATGTAGTGACTGCAATGAAATAATACTAAAATACACAGGTTTCTGTGGTGTTACAAATACTCTGTAACCTGTAAATTTTAATTATCATCAATGATACAGGGTCCTGAAAGTTCATGTAATTCATAGTACTAACTTTTTGTGTAATACAGGCAAAACAAAACATTTACGAGACGACTTAAACAAAACACAACCCACTTAGTTATTCCCCCAAATTCTCAGTGAATACACTTTGCACCACTCCCACGTCACAGCCTTCAAACATTTGAAAGTATCAAATTTAGAGTTTCTTCAAAGGCTCAATTCAGATACCTTGTTCCCAAAATTTGGGAGGGGCGTAGGAAGTAGTGTGATACTGAAGCGAATATATTGCTTACAAAGGATGGAATGAAGTCCACCCAGCTTGAAGTTTAGACCAAGTTCTGAAGTCCTTCAAATTGCACAGTGAATGCCGTTCTTTTAGCTATTCTTTTGGATGTATTGCTTGGGATATCTTTAGACGTATGTGTACACTGACGTCAGTTTTCCACATTAGGAACTGTTACTTCAAACTGCATCTTCAATTCCCAAACAGCCAACCTTCAGCATCATTGCATATTTCTTCCTACCACTTCAGCAGCAGCAGGCAAACTGGACAATGCTCGGTTTTAAAAATTTACAGGAGTCTGTAATGGTACTTCCCCCCATCCCTCATTTAAGCTATCCTAAAATACCTGAAATACTCCATGCTTTTATAAGGCTTGGTGTCCAGTTTAAGTGCTCATTGTCAAAGAATTTCAGAGTTTAAACAGCAAACTGCTAATGAAGTGATTTTCCTTTCCAATCACACTTGAGCACCTTGCCTTTCAGTTAAGTTGACCTGAAAACGAACTATGCCATCGTCATGCATCTCTGTGCCACGATTGCCACTACATTCCTTCTTTTAATCAGAGCTGGTTCATCTTCCCTCCCACATGGCTTTCCTCTACATTCTCCAAGTTGCACCTCTTAACTGAGTCCTTTTTCGTTTCTGCGGAATCCTAAGACATCACCAAAAAGTGCAGTGCCCTATCTCAGGAAACCACAGGCTGAGGCAATACTGTACTGCAGATGTTTTGGGTTTCTCTCGCCTCAGGTGGTAGTTACTCATTCAGGCCTGTCACTGTCCTGGGGTATGTTACTACCAGCCCTTTAGTATGTTGAAAATACGTCATCTTCTAACACTTAGCTAATACCTAATTTATGATGGAATTACCAGCATCAGCTCTCACTGGGTTTGGTTTAAAACTAAATACATGCAGGTGCATCTTTGTGAAGTGCTCTCAGCAAGTCAAAATAATGGAGACAAGAATGACAGAAATCGATTTCGCTAGTACTCCCGCTTTATGAAAGGAACTCCTTTTTAACGTGAGCTGTACTTCTCTACCTGATTTTTCAGTTAATTTTTCTTCTACTAAAGTCTTACTGATTTAATTTCCAGATTTATTCTGTTTCAGTGAATAATCTATCTGAGCAGTCAGAACTGTCCATTCACAGGTGAAAAGGTTTCCTCCTATAAAGGGATTTTATAGGTAAATGAGGGAAAGATATTAAAATACAAGAAAACACAGAACAAGAGGTAATGCACTATGAAATGCATCACAGTTTTTAAGTAATCACTTTGAGAAAACAGAGTAATAAAGGTTAAAAAACCCCACCAAACTGAAAACTGATTTGGCCACTGCTGTACTGCCTAACCTCAGCTGTTAAAAAAAAAGTCACCTAAGTGATTCAAATAGAAAAGGTAAAGAATCTGATTAGATAAAAACAGATTTATGCAAATCTTTGCCACAAATGGCTGTAAAAGTGCAAGACCATGCTTTGCCATTTTCATTAAGACCTCAAAAAGTAAATCATTAACACTTGAAGCAAGAAAACATCAGACAAGAAGCTGAAAGAAATACAGAATTGCACACCCATAAATGCCTTTTTAACTGGTCTAGTATAAAGCTAGAGAACGACATGGATGGCCGAGGATCAAAAAGTTTAATAGCTTAAAAACAAAGCCACCTAATAAAGATGTTACCAACCTGTGAAATGCATTCTGCATTTGTTCCACTGCTCTCCTTCAACTTACGTTTACTCATTGCAGAAGTTTTCACCTTTAAACAAAAGAATACAAAAATTATACTGAATTACTTTGTTTTCCAAGTAACTGTTAGGAACCGTACTTAGATGTCAGTAAACTAAATTCAGTACAGCAAATGCAAGGCAGTTGCTCATTTGTAAGAACTTAAGTTGTCATAAACATTGGCTCTTAATTGATTAAAAAAAATTGACAAAAATTGATAAAAAACCCAGATAAACACCACAACTGAAGCATTCTGAGTTCATTTCTGATTAGAGGAAATCCACATTTACATACAGCTTCTGAACAGTATTTGCTTGAGGATGCCATTCAGCACCATGCAACCAGTACTCAACGCAACGGATACGAAAGCGTTGTCCTCAAGTCTTTTTGCAAAGTTTCTCAAGCAAGTTTTTAACAGCAGCGATGACATTCACAAGCCTCAGCGACGTGCCCGGTCCCACGAAGACAGTGCAGCCATGCACCAGCTGATCCTGCACAGACCCAGGAGCGGCACAGCTCGGGCTTTATGCTGCAGAGCCACTATTGTGCGCAATCAAACGGGCACTCTTCAAGTAAGTTGCACTAACAAGCAGCATACGTACACCTTGTCCTCTGACCATTTTAACCGTTTAAGATGGTTCAATATCACGTATTTATGTTTCCGCAGCTGGGACAAGCTACAGGCACGTAACACGTTAGGCCCATTCAGTCTTTAAAGAAATAATTGGCTGTGCTGGTGCAGCTTATAACAACCACGGGGCCTCTCTGGATACGCAACGATTCTCCCTCTGTGCTAACAGAAAGCTTCCAAGACTTGCTCCACAACAATTTACACTTATTTTAGCGCAGCCCGTTCCCCTCTCCCACAGTTCCGTTCCTTCTCCCGTCAGGCACCGCTCAGTCCCCCGGCGCAGGAGCAAAGGACGACTCTGGCTGCTAAAAAAACCCATAAA
>NW_009719588.1:0-12756 GCF_000703405.1 Apaloderma vittatum | reverse complement strand
GAGTCTGTGGCTGGCCCTTCGCGAAGAAATTTTAAACCCTAAAGGTGGCGCTGGGCGCGCGGGACGGCAGTCCCCCAAAATGGAGAAGTCGTACAAGTTTACAGAGTACTTCCTGAAATGGTTTTTGCTTGTGGAAAGAAGCTGCTGTGCTGGGTGAACGAGTACTGATGAACAAAAATTGTTTTGCAGGTTTTTCAAGGCACCGCACAGCAGCATTGCTGTAGTCGACAAAAAGACCCTCTACTTGTCTACATCCTTCGACGTCAAAGCGTTAAAAACCGACAAAGATGAGCCTCTTGAACAACGAGATGCTGTTGGGGGATTCATTATCCCCCTTCAGCCAGCCGTGTTCGGTGGCTGAGGAAGGTTTGGGACTCCTAGATGACTACCTGGAGGTGGCCGAGCCCCTCAGTTCGCATGGGTTCTCCAGCGACAAGGCTAAGGCAGTCTCCTCCAATTGGCTTGCTGTGGACAGTTTAGGCAACACCATAGATAGCAGCCAGGGTAAGATATTACTCACTTGCATAAAGGGCATCAATTACAATGGCACAGGATATATTTAGTAACATTCTAATTAAATGAAATTGTTAGTTTTTCATAAATGCGAAGGCATCGTCACATGCAGATCTCTGCCTGGAAAGCCTGTGTGCTTACACAGCTTACACAGTACAGAATTGCTGGTTGCTGGACTGCCGTATGGTAAAGTGACACTTGTGATGTCTTTTTAATAACATACCAGCTGTTAAGGTGCTGTTCTCTGGCAGAGGTCACAAGAAACAAGCGTGGCTGTATGCTTCAAATACTCCCAAATTCTTGTGGTCTTGGACTAAGAGGGATGGAATGTTGGAGCAGCTGATGGCTTGCAGTCTTCTGCAGCTGAACGGTGGAGGAGTGTGGGTTTTTTGTTTTGGGGTTTTTTTTGTGATGGTTGAGTTTTTTCATACCATTATGAGAGAGAAGGAAGATACAAAAGATGAGCTGCTAGATTCTTCTCAGAAGCTTGAGTAGTTGGCTGCTGTTTTACTAAAATAGCATTTCATTATGATGTTGGTTTTCTTTATTGCACAGAGGATGCCTTCTCTGGCATGGAGTGGATGGTGGAGAAGATGGATCTGAAGGAATTTGATTTTGATGCCCTGTTAGGTATGGAACATCTGGAAGCCACCGTCTCACCAGACGAGCTGATGGCCACGTTGGAAGACACGTGTGATCTCCTATTTAACCCTACCATCCAGGAATTTCACAGCAAAGAACCTCCACTGATAACTGACCTAATCACCCATCTCCCCGAATCTCCAATTGGAGCAGATCCCATGGTCCCGTTGCCTTCCCTTTGGTCTTTCCCGCTCTCCCCAGGGTCTCTGACTTCCACTCCAGACCATTCGTTTAGTTTAGAACTAGGTAGTGAAGTGGATGTTCTGGAAGGAGAAAGGAAACAGGAGGGCCCCACTGTTGTGGTGGTGATTGCCAAGTCTGAGAAGGAGGAGGAGAACCATTCCGATGATAGTGGGATATGCATGAGCCCAGATTCCTACCTGGGAACACCCCAACATAGTCCACCCAATCCGGCTGGATCCCACCATGACAACCCGTTCCCCGCAGATGCTGGCTGCGGCTCTGTGAGATCCAAACCGTACGATCACCCCGCAGAGAAGGTAGTGTCAGCAAAGGTGAAAGGGGAAAAGAAAATAGATAAGAAATTGAAAAAGATGGAGCAGAACAAGACTGCTGCCACGCGGTACCGGCAGAAGAAGAGGGCGGAGCAGGAGGCACTGTCTGGGGAGTGTAGAGAGTTGGAGCAGAAGAATCAGGCCCTGAAGGAGAAAGCAGATTCCCTTAGTAAGGAAATCCAGTACTTAAAAGATCTGATTGAAGAGGTCCGCAAGGCCAAGGGCAAAAGAGCTAGAGTCCCTGAGTAGGGTAGTCAGCAGTGTTCATGTGCATGTAAATAAGCTTGCCGCTAAAGCTGTGTATTGCTGTCTCAATAAATTATTTTATAGTAAACTTGAATTGCTGGTGTGAGATAACTCGGTATCTAAAACAAGCAAAACCTGCACCACACCTAGGTGTAAGTACAGACAGAAAGCTACTGGCTGTACCTGCTTGCACCTTTGGAGAACGTGTGACATAGCGTGCTGCTTCTTGCACTGGGCAGTGGGTGCAGTTCAAGTGCACAAAGTCCTTGAGAGTCCTCAGTTGACGTTCCAGTGGCTTGTCACCCACTGGAAATTACATAGTTTGGTAAAAAATGTACCAAAGTGGGGGGAATCATACTAAGGTCTCTCTGGTTTTTCAGTAGCGAGACTACGTGATAGAAGATGTGCAAGCTCTGTAAAAGTGGTGGGAGGGATTTGTGTTCAGACTTGGCACACCTGAACGTTGTTACTGAAGGTGAATGGTTCGAGGTACAAAACAAAATTTTGTGAGCATGAGCAGCATTCAGGAGATAACTCCAAGTAATGGGAGTGTGGAACTGGTACTTCTGTATTTTCCTTCAGGTCCCCAGGTGCCCAAAAGAGGAGTGGGAGATGGGTTCCTGGCCCAAGCTGGTGGGGTGGGGGCTACTCTCACACTGAGCTGAGTGGGCAGGATTACTCCTAGCTCTAGTGCTTTTGGTGATGGGACGCCTTCTACGCTGAAACACTTGGAGGCTTCTTCAGACAGCCGCTTGAGTCAGATTTTAAGGTATAAACATAAATATGATTTTCTTCTACCCAGCATGCTTATGGGCTGGTCCACAGAGCTGGCTCAGTGCTGCTCCCGAGCTGGTTGTGTCAGGGTTTTTTTTGGCGAGCTGCCGGCTGGCTCCTGGGCTTTGCTGTGCCCAGTGGGGCCGTGGTGAGCGTGAGTGAACGCTGGGGCTGGAGCGTGGCAACAGGGAAGATGCAAATACCAAGACGGCTGTTACGGCGCCCGTCACGTGCTGCAGAGATCTTGAACACAGGGGCCTGCATAGCAGAGCTGTTTCTGCCTGTAGGTGCCCTTCTGTTAGTGGGTAAGTTTACAATCTGGCCACTCAATGCAAGAAATTGTTTTTGTGGTTCGTTCTAGTTCTGGGAGGTTCAGAATGCCGGTGAAGTCCCAGCATGGCTGTTCTCTACTAGAAGCTTCAGGATCTGGGATGTGCAATTGTCAATCATTTTGTCTGTCTGTTTGGCGGTGATTTTTTTGGATTTTTTTTGTTCTTTGGCCACCGATACTCAGGTTTAGCAGCAACCTACCCCCTGCTTGGGCTACCGGAGCCAGCTTTGGCCTGTGGATGCACACGTGCTTCCCTGAGGAGTTAAGAGTCCCTCTTGCTTGCACTGATACAACCTACTGACGTGCCCACCTCAGGCATCAGCATGTCGCAGCCGGGCTGGCGCACACACACCGAGTGCAGCAGCTTTAGGACCAGCTTCAGCCAAGTGCCAGGACAGGGAGGGAGAGGGTCCCCACTGGCATTAGAAAATGGTTTGCCCAGTTGCAGCCTCGTGAGGGTCCTAGTTTCTGACACTTGAGCTCCTTATGTCCTTGAGCTAGGACTCCAGTCCTCCAAGCCTATTCCTTGTGACAGGGCACACCAGCCACACGTGCTGGGACCTGCTGCGTGAAGGCTCCTCAAGCAGGCAGATCAAGTAGGTCACTACTGGCAGCTGCTTGCTGGCAGGGAGGGCTGAGCACGCCAGGCCCTCGGTGGTGACTTGATCTTTGCTTACAGCTGGTGCTTGGGTGACTGGATACTACTTAAATTACAGCAAAAAGATTCCCTAGCAGGAGTTAGGGCTATGCCACATTGAAAGTAGTGTGGGTAGGTAAGACCCTCACCTTGGGCTTCATGAAACTGTGGGTTCCCTGCTGTTTGAGTAGTCTCAGCCTAGACTTCTCACCTTCATGGGAGTATCTGCCCCACTCACCTCCTGGGCAAGTGCTCTGACTACGTGCACTGTGGAAATGGGACACGGTGTAAACTGGCAGGCATGTCAAGGTCCTGCTTCATTCTCCAGAGCTTACTGGTGACTGCATGCAGGGGCAAGGCACTGTTCTGTATTGGGAGGTAGAGCAACCTAATAGGTTTCCTTCAGATCAGCTGGATCTGCCAGGCTGGGGACAGGGGTAATTAGAAGCAGGTGAGCCCAGTGAGCAGAACAGTCTTTCCCTTGATGGATCAAATCTGTACCTGAGGTGGCAATGTGCTTAGTTTCAGCTGAGCCACAGAAACCATGGCAACTGGTATGACTGTATGAACAGGTGACTCCTCTGTGCAGGGCAAAACCCTGCTCTCGTCCCCAAACTGATCCTCCCTTCCAGCCATGGGGTAATGGCCTCTACTTCCCTTAGAGCCATTGCAACTTCCACTGAAATCTGGCAGCAGCCCGGGCTATGGCGGGGAGTGGGGGTGTATTTTGCTGCTCACCCAAAGCCTGGAAAGATTGTCAGCATGTTTGTCCCCTCACCCCATGGCAGGGCTGGTTGTGAGGCATCCCTGACGAAAATCAATTTTTCTTTCAGTCCATGCTCTGCAGGCAGACGAGGCAGTGCCTGTGCTGGCCAGCATATATATGATTCCTGTTTCTACAGCCCTCCAGAGAGCATGTAGCTCCAGTTTACCAAATTACACTCACTCCAGGGAAGGAAGATCAGATCTGGAGCAGGAGTCAAGGAATGCATGACACACCCATGCCGCTTTGCTCTCTGCCCTGTATCCCTGTGTGTATTTTATAGGACTCCTTGCAGGAGAACCAGAAACCTACCCTTAAAGAGTGATTGATGTCGTTACTGCTCGCCGAGGCTCTGAGCTTGCAGCTTTGCAGAGGCTACCTTATGCAACGCCTGCTGAGATGACGCCGTGTTTCCATACTTAGCAATTTAGTTAAGGTTTTATGCTGGCTAGAGATTAGGGCTGACTCCTCCTCAGCGTTTTTAGACTCCTCTTTGGGGCCTGTGTCACAGCCAGCATCACGCCACTTGGCTCTGCAGCTTGCCCAGCCTGCTGCAGGAACACCACGGACACTGTCACATTACAAACCCCGGCCCATGGGAGAAAAGAATCTGGTAGCCTCCTGCCTGATTTTAGATTTTGCAAACTGCAGGACCTGTCTTTTTTTTCTCACAGCCTCTCAGAACAAATGTGCTTCAATTGAATCCTTGTGGCTTGAATACAGGGTGATGCCAGGACCAGAAATAGGTTTTAGTGCATGAAATGCAGGCTTTACCTACCCCTGGAGGAGCCCAGTTCTTCCACATACTTGGAAACAGCAATGTTCCCCCAATTCATGTTACATAAAAGCTATTTGAATTTGAAGTTGGCACTGCTAGTTGGCACAGCCTAGGCCATTCTATGATTCTATGATTCTATGATAAGTGGACTTCACACACACAGTACACATGACCCTCAGGCTGCTGATCCCTTAGACGATTTTTTACTTCATGGTAATCAGGAGTTCAGTATTCCCATACATAACCACACAACTCCTGGCCGATCACTGCTCACAGAGCTGCTCTGACAACATATGGCCCCTTCTCATGAGCTCGTTTCTGCTACTGTGATATTTATAACTACCTTCCTCTTCACCCTGCCTTTAGAGAGACCCAGGTGCTTGCACTTCTTGCAAATGAAAAGAGGAAACTACCACCACTGGTGGGTTTTTTGCGTGCCTGTGTGGAGAACCAGATGCACCTTTGCAGCATGCTTACAAAAATAAATCCCCAGCTGCAGCTTTAGAGAATGAAGGAAGAATGATGATAAAAATCTTCCAAATAGCTTTTGCCCTGGCAGAAAGCCCAGAGATAGCTGCAAGGACAGGCTGTCCTTTGGGAGACGAATGCTCCCCCAGTGCTGCTGAGCTGGACCGGTAGAAAGAAATTGTGGGTTATTCTGACTGGAACAATTTCACACAATGACAGTCTGGTCACAGCCCCCTCTTCCCCAGCCCCAAAGCCATGTTGTCTCCAGAGAGGAGTCACCTGCCTCTTGAATAAAAAAGCCCCAACCAACATTCTTTTCTTGCCCGCATTTCCCACGGCCTGGCTAAGTACTGCCTCACCATTTCTTTTAGGCATGCTTGTTTCAGTTCTTGGCATTTCCATATACTTTTTCTGTTCTGAGATGTCTCTTGCTTTCTCAACCCTCACTGTTGTGTAGCTACCCTTCTTCTCCACTTACTAAACCTGTTTCTAATTCAGAAAGCCTTTTTGTGGGGTGAGAAATCTATATATTTTTTGGCCAAAGTAACACCAATTCTCTTTAATGTTTCCATAGGCTTAGGCCTTCAGAAACAACAGGATCTATATTGTCCTTCCTATATGCATAATTTCCATATTGTACATACTCATTTTTTCCTAATATGGTTCGAGTAGATTCTGGAGACAACCTACCTTCCTCTGTCCTCCTGCTGTAGTCACAGCCTTGCTGTGCAGTCCAGCACATACACTTCATTTCCCGTGCAAAGATGATCTTGGGATCTTACCATGAGCATCCCTTGCTGGGCCTAAAACCCCTCATCTTTGCTGACTTTCCCACTGAAACGCTTCAGGCTGACAAGTCGGGCCTTGTGAAGTAACAGAGATCAGTCCCCTGACCTAGGCAATATTATTTTGGCTGCTTAGGTATCCCAAGTATGCTGACTTTGCATTATTTTCAGTGCACTCATGCAGGGTGACAGGACACTGAATGAAGCCACCTCTAACCACAAGCTCCAATTTCCCTATTACACTGGTGAATGGTCTCCAAGTAATGGCCAGCCACCTCTCATTTCTCCTTCAGCTGCTCTTTTCCTCTCTTTTACATGTACACACCCTTTTAAAAAATGGCAAGGAGCGAGTTAAAAGCGCAGCAGATGCGTCAACTGAATTTATATAGGGCAGAGAATCTCCTAGTTCTGTGACTCCTCTGCATCTCCATTGCAGCAGCAGAAAGAGACCTATTCTTTGCCTCCCATTAAAGGAGCTAAATGATCTTGCTGGCATGCAAGCAGTGCAGCTCAGGACAGGACAGCTTGGCTAGATTACTGGTTAGCCCTGCCAACAGCTAATTCGTTCAGAAAAAAAGGTGTGCGTAATGCTGTAGACAGATGCAGAGCAACCTTCATGCTTTTTATTTCCCCTGCCCTCACCGGTTAGTAGTTGGCACTGTTAATCCTATTTAATGTAACTATGGATAGGCATGCAAACCTTTAATCCGTCTCAAACTTACTAACCCTTCAGCCTGCCTTGGGTGGAGTTCCACAATTTGAGCTGTAAGCAGGCATTAGGCAGCTTGCCTTCTTTCATACTCCTCATTTTTTGCCAGACTGATAGGTCTTCTTGTCTCAAAATGAGAAACTTCCTTTTATGTAACTTTTGTGAGTTATTCAGGGTGCTGCTGCTGAGCACCCTGTCTGCAACAACCAGTCCCTTAGCCAAGGTATTCTGGAGCCCATCAGTGTTGTAGGTGTTGATCATCAGTGAGACTGAAATGGAAATCAGTCATGGAAAAGAAACCAGAGGCTGAAATTCCCCAACCCTTTTAGGACTCGACTCTGCTGGTTCCTCCCCACCAACACCTTTTTCATCATTTCAGGTCTTGTTTTCCAGAGCAAGTTTTACAGTTTGTCTTTGTTCATTGGCACCAGGTTTGTTACTGCTGTGTCATTTCAGAGGCAGGAGGTTGGTTGGTGACCTGGGCAACCATGTTTTCTTGGTTTGTTTTCTTGGTTTATGTTTGCAGTCCTTCCCCCTCACGATACGCATATAATGCTGATATTAGTTGTTGTTGCTTTCTACACTAAAGAAGTAAAGACTTGCTGATACAGCAGAGGCTGTATTGGCTTACAGTAGCTTGGACTCGTCCTAACAAATTTTGCTTTGTGCTTTCCATTCACGTAACAGAGGAAGCAATAGGCCATTAAGCGGCCTGATGAATCTTATTCAAAACAAGCTAGCTCAATGCTGAGCATCTGGGAACTATTCTGCCTCCTTTAAACCATTTCCCTGGAAAAGTTCTACGACGTTAATAACACTCCAGTGCTTTTATTTGCATTTATATTAAAGCTGCTGCTGCTGCCTCCCATTAAGACTCCCTGCTGCGTGTGGGTGGGGATGCACGGTAAGATGGCACCCTTCTCCTTCTTCCCTAGCTCAGCTCCCTCTGTTTTCTGCTGCAGGAGGATGCTCAGCTGGTGTCGCAGAGCTGGGAAGAGAGCCAGAAGCCCGATGAGCTCAGCCAGCACACGGCCGTCACCCCGCAGCAGCGGGATGCCTCCCTGTGCTGCCTCTCGGAGCTGCGCGGGAGAGAAATGGTGTCTGGCTGGCCCGAGGGCTGCAGCGTGTTAGCTTCCAGCGTGAAAACTGGTGGTTGGAGGCCAACCAGGGAAAGCAGCTATGGCAGCTGCTCCTTCCCTAACCCGCTCTTCTCTCTTACATGGGACAGGAAAGTCTGGCTGCAAAGAAAAGAGAGATGGTACCGGTTACTCTGAGAAAGCCACCTCCTGGGGTCCCAGCACAGCTGAGGAGCTGTCGTGCTTTAGGCATGACTAGACCATAACACAGACAGTTGGGAACACAAGAAGATGCTGAGCTTTAGCTGACCACCAGGCACATGCAACAGGCTGGTACCTATTCTCCCCTCTAGCTTCAAGATATCTCCCTCATGGGCCAACTCCTGTCCTTATCTATGCACTGTGCAGGTGGCACTGCTGTTCTTCTTTCATAGGAGCTCCTGTGCTGCTACAGAGGGGGAACATCAAGACTAAATTGCGTCAGATCTTTGCCCTTGCAGAAGACAGTTCATCTAGGGCTGACTGTTCACTTCCTTCCTTCCCCCTGCAAAATAAAATTTCACTTATTTAAGGATACTGTCGGCTGTATGACCAAGTTTGACTTCAGACGGCAAAATCCACTGTTAGGTAGCTCTACCTTCTTCAACAATGTAATGCCTCATGGCACACAGCCACAAGAAGTGTGTTGGTTACTTGTTTTGCCCCAATAGTCTTTCCGGCCAGTAATGAGAGCTGCCATCCAACTTTAAAACTCCACAGATCTAGGTGTTATTATCCTTGGGGAAAACTGCTCTTGGGCCCTACTTTAAAGTTCCTCATTAAGTCTGAAAGAACAGCTTTCCTGTTTGCTTACATTTGCAAGCAAACAAGCCAGGTTTTGTACAAAGAGAGTGAACCGCGTTACCCTAGCGCTCCTTTCTGGAGCAACAAAGGATGGTTTTGCTTTCCTCAGCCTGGAAAACCCAGAAGCTGTACAACCACAGAAACAAGGTTGTGTGGGAGGAACTGACAGAAGAGGTGCAGGGGGTGACATGAAGGACCTCTGTATGGTCAAAGGAACTGCCAAATACTGAAGATGAGGGCTTGAAACAAAATAAACCCTGAGAAATCTTTCAGAAGGCTAGCTTTATTTACACTGTTAAGTCTCCATGATGCCTCCGCACAGAGCTGCACGTATTAAATCAGCTCACACACACTGCAGCAGGCACAGACCACAGAGGTTTCAAGGAGACACGGGAGGCAAAAATCTTGCTTAACTACTTTTTCAAACAATAGTTGCCATTCTTTTAAGAAGCAAACAGTAATTCTCTGTTTTTTTTTTTTAAAAAAAACTACGCATTTTCTAATTTTGGGAGCAAGAACAAACTGAGAAATAGGGGAACTGATCTTTGAACTGTTCTATATTTACTGCTTTTGGCTGCATATAGTTGAACTTGATCCTATTACAAGAAATCCCCTCCCACGTGCTATTACACAATTTCCAGTACAAACACTTCAGTATGTGCACTATTTCCCCTGTCTGGACCTCATACATCTGGGTGACCTTCCCTTCCATCCAGACAAGAGGCAAAGAACACAACAGAGGAGGCACAGACTTAAAGAGGACAGGACCAGGAATTATAATCAGAGGGCAGGGAAGGGACACCACATTCCCACCACTGCTGCCATCCAAAGAGCTGCTGCTCAGGTCAGCCAAACACCTTGTAATCGACTCCCGAGTCTCACTAAAGCTTGGCACTAGTCCTTCTCCTTAAATCTTTTATTCCAAAGGGAACATGCTTCCCATCTTCTTAGGTAAGGGGCAGGAAAGGGCAGTGGCAGGAGCTCCCCAGCAGCACATTCAGAGTGGTTTTAGCGAAGAAGTGTCTGGAACAACACTCCCACCTGCTGGGCCTTCTGCTCGTTGCAGCCCGCAATCCAGCAGTAGTCTAATAGAAAAAAAAAATAAAAAAATGTTCCATTCAACCCAGCACCACAACCTCTGGCTCAGGCCGAGGCTAACATCTGGGTCACAGCCCCTCCTGGCTGGGGGAGCTGGCAGCACCCAGCAGCGGTGCCCTCCTGGCATGGCCGAACCTCAGCAGGAGGCTCAGGTGCATCCAAAGGGCAACTTTCTCTGTGCAAGAGCTCTTTCATGGGTAGATGAGACTGAGCAGGCAAAACTGAGGAGTCATCTCCATTCCAACCTGCACTCTTTGAAGGTCTGAGCGTGTCGGAGAGGAGATTAAACCCGTGTGTCAGCATGAATCAGAGAGGCAGGTCGCACGACTGAGTCATCCTGAAGAGAGGGATGCGAATCAGAACAGTGACACAGTTTGTCTTTGTCAGTCATAGCCATTCATAATAATCACTATTACAAAGGCAAAGAGAGGCTGCGTCTGCAACAGTTATTTAATCAAACAACATATAAAGTTTTTGCAATGACTGAAAGCCCTGACAGAGGCTGTAATAAGAACAGAACCACAGGGCTACTCAGGTTTAAGTCTTTCAAAGTGTCCTTCGATGATTTATTACTGCTGGTCCAAAATACTTCTCCATTCAGACACAGTACTTCAAATGCTCTGTGACGGATAACACAGGCAGCAGAAGCCTTACATCCTGTGGAAGGGGAACAAGATCTATATTTGGCTTGGTCCACCCTTCTACATTAAGAATGCAAGACGTTGGCTGGAGGGAGATAATTCTAAGGACAATGCGTCTCAGAGCCAAGAGAACCTCTGTGGCTGTAGCTGGCCGGTAACAAGTTCTGCACAGATGCAGAGCTCCTCTGCAAGTGTGACATTAAAGCATTTGCTGACAGCAGCATGTCTCCGATGCCCCATCTTACACGGAGGAAATGGCCGGTCCTGCATGCTGAGCACTCAAGTGCAGGAGGACTGGAGCTACAAGAATCCCTGCCGCATTGTTTATGGCCTCCCAAAGTATTCTCTCTCAAATTTACGGAAATCTTCCTCAGTAAAGACAGTGCCTTCAGGCTTCTTCTTTGCTGCCTTCTTTGGAGGCTGATCTTTGGACTTCCTGCCTCTGTTCTGAGCAAGAACCTTCAGATAATAAAAAACAACAGTCATTATAATTCAGACCAAACCCCCAAACGGTGATTTTCAAGCTTACCTGCAGCATCCCTGCTATTCTACTAGTACCTTGCTATATCTTGAAATGCCTCAAAAGAAGAGAGAGGCAATGACCAATGTTAATCAAAGCAGGTCACTGGAACAACTGGAAATACCAACTTCATATTTAGAGTCAACTCTGAAAACTACTCTCTGGTAACTGTTACAGAGATAGAAACACTGACTTCAATACAGGCCTTTCTGAAACTATTACCTTCTTTCATCCTGCCTCTCCATGAGACAATCTGAAAACCCAACACATCAGTGGAATTCCCTCAGCATTTCCTAATACACTGTCACTTCCCTTGACAATCTCCAGCCTGAGGAACACTGGCCTAAACCACTTGATTTGTTTATGTAAGTTAACAGCCTGAATCTCATAAAAATAGCCCAAGATTCCAGCAGTGTCAGCTATTCTCCCCTTCAGATCCTGGCATGGGACTACCTTTTGTGGAAGACCACTCATTATGAGAAATGGCATTCACGAAATTCTTATTACATGAGCCAGCAGCACATCTGGGTCCTTGCTAAACAGGCTCCAGCAACAGAGAAGGCCACTTTGATTGACAGTAAGGAAAAAGGTCTGAACCAGGATTTCTTTGACAGCTGGAGCTATAAAATATCTTTGGTAATCAAGAAAGACTAACAGCTGTTAGTACATTTAAAACAGTATTTGGGAACATCACAGAGGTCAACATATTATCGAGAATTTAAAGCTTAGTAACTTATTTTGCCAGCACACACAGAAATTCCTCAAGGCCATTTGCAGACAGAAACTTAACTTGACTCAGCTAGAAGATCTGGGGTTAATTCCCATTCACCTATTTTCCTCAGCGGAAGCAGAACCCCAGAGAAAGAAGCATCAGTCTTACTTGTTCTGTGATGGCTTTGTTTGCAACAAATCGGCTCTTCAACATGTACTGCAGATTTTCTCTCAAGTGATCCGCAGCCTTCTTCTTATGATATTCCTCTAAGTCAAAGCAGAGCGGGACAAAACACATCAGCTGCTCATCCAGGCAGCATGAAAAGACACAGGTGGATCAGTAAGGCCCCAGGAGAAAGAGACATCACTGCAACTCAGGGATAGGGGTGCATCCACAGATCAGGCTGTGTTTAAGTGGAGGCCAGCAAAAGAGGATCCCGGAGGATGGGAAGGGATGGATACAAGCGACCGCGAGAGTGGCCACAGGACGCCACGAGGGGCCCCGGTGCGAGTGCTCCGGAGGGCGGCAGAGCTGCTGCTCCTCCACGCTCCCCGGAGGCGGGCCAGCACTCACCTATCGCCGACTTCACGACTCTGCCCTTCACCGTGGCCTTGTTCCTGCCGGGTTCCAGCGGCTTCTTCCTCCGTCTCGCAGCTCTCGCCGCCTTGGGGCCGTCCTGCCCCAGCTGGAGCCCTCGCGGGGCCT
>NW_009719587.1:3794-4273 GCF_000703405.1 Apaloderma vittatum | reverse complement strand
CCCTGGAGGACGAAGCAGGGTCGGGCGGGAGGCCCGCAGGGAGTTGCTGTTTGCTCTCAGGTTGTCGTAGCTGGAGCACAAGGTACCAGCCAGGACGAGGCTCATTTGCTGACACGCATCGGCTTCTGCTAAGGCCAACATTTTTTCTGAGCGCAAAAACATGTGTTGCCCTATCATTGCCATTGTTGTTAATATTTTAGCAGCTCCCAGAACCTTTAAGTGGGCCCACACAGTGTTGACATAGAAGAGCAGATATAAAAAAGACCTGCTCCCTGCCCCAAGGAATATACCGTCTAGACACGTTATATAATCACATTTTGGCCTCCTCCAGGACATTTCATAGAGGATCTCAAAGCACTTCACAAAACTGCTAATTAAGCTTTGCAGCCCGGCTGCGGGGGAATTCGCTCTGCCCTCCCAGGCTCTCTGGCCAAGAGCACTCTTCTCCAGAGAAGATGCACTCCAGGGCTCCCGATGAA
>NW_009719587.1:2077-3739 GCF_000703405.1 Apaloderma vittatum | reverse complement strand
AGCCCACGTGCTGCTCTCAGCTCCTCCAAGCCCACCGAGGACCACAGCTACCAGGGAGGTGGAAATCAGGAGCAGAGATTGGGCTTTGAGCTACTCCCCAGCAGCTGTTTCTGGGCCTGTAGATCTGGAACACAAGCGGATGGACCAGCAGCTCGGGGTTCCCCTCTCCACACCAAGAGCCCTTTCCCTGCTGCTGCCAGAGCTAAGGTCAGGTCCCCAGGATGAGTAGGGTGGCACTGCCAAGCCTCGGCACAGCTCTCATTATAAATTACTTTGGTTTTTAAGCATCCCTTCTCCCAATCTTGGCGCGTTTATTTGCTGTGCCATCTGATTTTCACAATGTGGGGTGGTTTTTTCCTCCCTATAAATATTACAGGCACTCTAATGGATCTCAAACCTTGCATTACCTTAGCTGTCAGGAGCTTGACGATTACAGTGTAGCCTCCCTCTCCAAGGAGCAGAGACAGGGCTGCAGCTCCTCCACAGACTTTTTTCATTCCCATTAACCCTTCCAGCCTTGTCCGGCCTCCTCACCACATTGTCCACCTCACCACCAGGAAGGAGCCCTTCTCCCCTCTTCCAGACACAAGAATTGTGGGCGAGAGGCTTCATCCTCGCACTTCCCATCTCCCGGCCTTCCAGCACTGGGGAGCACAGATGAGTTGCTGCCCCTCCTTGGTATCTGCCAGCTTCCCCCTCCCGAAGGCAGCTGCTCACATCCCTCCGCCCAATGCAATGTTGCTCTTGCCATCTTCTGTAGTTTTCATGGTATATTTAGCAAGCCTGCATGCAGGGATTTTTTAAATTAAACTAAACTTTCATGCCCATTCTAGCCTGTCCCCACGGAGGGACTGAGCCAGTGACAATTTGTCAAAAAGCAGCGAGAGCCCCAGGCAGGAGGGATCAGGGAGGGCTCCCTGCCGGAGCATTCCCAGGGTCTATGCCCGCCAAGCAGAGTCCGGCACTATCTCCTCACCACACAAACAGGCTTTGCTGATTAAGTTCTTCATAAAAAAATCTTTTCACTAATGCCAACGTCACAATCTGTTCTCTTTCCCATACAACCTTGCCCAGCCCTGTCTGCTCCTGTCTCCTTCCCACCCAGCCCCAGGCTCAGCTGGCTCAAACCAAACTAACAGGCTGCATGGAAAGTTGTTTTCCCATCCAGGAACACACAAAGACAGGATAAAGCAATGAGGGAATCCACACCTCAGCAGAGCTGGCTAATCCTCCCAGAGACAGCTCTTCTCTTGCGTTTAGGGTAGCTTCTCCCCCAGATACTGTTTGTGCTGAGGCCAACAGAGACTTGTTGCCCTTCAACCTCTTTGTTTGCAGCAGGTATTTCTGAAAGTGAAGACAAATCTCTAAACAAAGAGAAGGTCGCCTCCAGCTGCACCACACCTAAATGCTGTGGGACAGATGAGCAGAAGGAACAGCACGTCCAAATCCTCCATCTCACTGCAGTTGCTCATAAAGTTTCTCCCACCCCCGTGCTCATTTCTTTGCAGCAGCTTTTTGCATTCTGAAGAGAAGAAATGAGCCTACGAGGGAACGGGCACTCATCAGGGGTGAAGCTTCACCTTTCCTCCTATTTGCAGAGTTCAACAGGCCCGTGTCCAGTAAATAACAAGTTTCACAGTTACCCGCAGTCCCGGACGGTCG
>NW_009719587.1:1578-1990 GCF_000703405.1 Apaloderma vittatum | reverse complement strand
CCGTTCGCCAGCTGCTAAGCCTGTAATTGCTCATTGAGTCATGATTTCTTTCTTTCTTTTTTTTTTTTTGTAAAAGCAGCACTGTCAGGGAATTAAAATCTTTTCAAAAGCCCATAAAGATTTCCTAAGTGTTTGAGGTCCAGATGAGTGGGGGTTAGCAACTTTACAGCCAGAAGAAGGGGGTAGGCGATGGGGAGACAGGCAGCAGAACATCTCAACAGCCACGACGGGTCAAAGGAACGACAGCGCCGGGCAGCACCAGCCCGTGGCTGCACTGACCCTGCCTGCACACAGCACCAGGCAGGACTGGCCCTGGTTGATCGTGCGAGTCCAGGGGACCCATCTTTGGGATGGGTACACAGACACAGTAGCCCCACCAGCCTCTGGGGGCGTGAGAAGCCAACATGAGACG
>NW_009719587.1:0-1348 GCF_000703405.1 Apaloderma vittatum | reverse complement strand
CCCGAGGCACCGCGCGCTCCTGCCGGCAGCCCCCACCCCATCCCAGGCACTCGTTATTTTTAGCACAAGCACAGAGCCACCTTTGATCATTCTCTATTCTCTTTGTAAAATATCCGGGCCAGGCAAGCGTGTTGCGTAGCCTGGGCAGCACCGCTCTGCCGCGAGGGATGCCGGCTGCCAACGGCGGGGCTGCACGTTCTGGCTCGGGTGGGTTAAGCAGAGCAGAGCTGGGCTGGGCAGGCAGCCTGGTTGGAACCCCAGGACCTGCCCAGCCACCAGCACTTCAACAACAGCTCCCGGCGGCCGATGGCAGGCCCCAGTTTCTCACCACGGTGGCAGGAGCGAGAGCGCGAACGGGTCAGAGCCAGCACCGCGAGGGTTCGGCATGGGACGGGCTTTCCGCTTTGGGCACCGACAGGTGCAGGAACCCCCTTGAGGGGTGCAGGGACAGCAGGGGGACCCATGGCACCCGCTCCCCCATCACCACTCGCCCTGTGCCCGGCAGCACTTTCCTGGCCTCAGCACCATCTCCCGGCCGCCTGCCGGCGTGAAAGAGGCACCGATAACTCATCGTTAGTGGTGAGACTTCTATTATTTTATGGCGGTTCCTTCCTTGCCATTGTAACTTTTAATTAAAATCTACAAAAGGAAGATAACTAGTTCCCCTGCATAATTGCGGGGAGTAAATTTTATTGTATAGAAAAGTGGCTTTAATTTTTAATAGACTTATTTTTAAGAAAGTGCAACACTTTGAAGGGAGCTGTGAGCCCTGGTAACACTATCAAAGGCAAGAAGAGGAACAAAGATGGGTTTATTACATGTTCCCTATAAAACTGTTATTTTAGGGGAGTTTTATGCTTCCTCCTAATGAGAGATGAATTGCACCAGCTTCGTTTGCTCTAGGAGAAAAATTAAAATGAAACTGATAAGAGGCCCAGTAAGGCTCAGAAGCATTTCAGCGACGGGACTTGATGTCTACATTAATTATAAATAAATTATCTACACTTAAGGTTTAAACGAAATTCCAGATAAAGCTTTATATTTAGAAGAGCATTGCATCAGTCCATAAATATTTATGCGAGGAGTCGGGACGAACCGCGCTGCTCCAGCGTCACGCCGGAGCGGGAGAACCCGGCTGGGGGGCTCAGAAGCATTTCAGCGACGGGACTTGATGTCTACATTAATTATAAATAAATTATCTACACTTAAGGTTTAAACGAAATTCCAGATAAAGCTTTATATTTAGAAGAGCATTGCATCAGTCCATAAATATTTATGCGAGGAGTCGGGACGAACCGCGCTGCTCCAGCGTCACGCCGGAGCGGGAGAACCCGGCTGGGGAGGGGAG
>NW_009719586.1:0-1141 GCF_000703405.1 Apaloderma vittatum | reverse complement strand
GGGCGTGCATGGGGGCAGCCCCGGAGAACACATCGCATTTCAAAATCTTCAGCTTGTGCATCGGAAACGTATGAGTTTGTGGAAAGCTTGTTTGAAGTCTTCGTTAGACATAGTATAGATGATGGGGTTGATGAGGGAGTTGAGATATCCAAGCCACGTGAAAAAGTCAGAGATGGCCATGTGCAACCCGCAAGCGTCCTTGCAAATAGGCAACACCAGGCTGATGATGAAAAAGGGCAGCCAACAGACGATGAAGGCTCCTAAAATAATCCCTAAAGTCTTTGTAGCTTTCCGCTCTCTAGCGGCCGTAAGCTTCTTTTTCTCCAGCAGAGCATCCGAGACCTTCACCTTCACCTGGTTCAGGTACACGGGAGAGCCCGTTTCGCTGGATCCCTCGGGGGCCTTGGAGTTTATGGACGTGACAGAGGACGACGACCCCGGGGAGTCTGTGATTAACTGAGCCCGCGTTAGTCTTTTACCTGCTTTCTTTGGCGTCTGCTTCAAAATCCGCGATCTGGCTTCCACGTAGATCCTCCCGTAGAGGGCTATCAGCAGCAGAGTGGGGAAGTAGAAGGCTCCCACCGTGGAGTACACCGTTTTTCCCCAAACGGGAAAAGCACTCCCCCCCCTTCCCCCTGCCGCCAAAACAAAGGGGGCATGGAGATGCAGATGGAGAAGATCCATACCAGAGCGATCATGCCCGCTGCCCTCTTTGGAGTCCGTTTCGTGGAGTACTCGACGGCGTCGGTGATCGCCCAGTAGCGGTCCAGGGCGATGACACAGAGGTGCAGGATGGACGCCGTGCAACAGGTGATGTCCGAGGACAGCCAGATATCGCAGACGATCTGGCCCAGCGTCCACTTGCCGGTCACAGTGTACACGGTGCTGATGGGCATGACGAGGATGGAGACGAGGAGGTCAGTGACGGCCAGCGAGGCGATGAGATAGTTGGCCGGCGTGTGGAGTTTCCTCGTCTGGTAGACCGTGGCGATGACAAAGGCGTTGGAGAGCACCGTGGCCAGCGTGACGAGCGCCAGGACGACGGCGAGCACGATCTTCCCGGAGAGGGGGGTGGCATCTTGGTAGCTCCATTCCTCGGCGCTGCAGTTTCGGCCGTGGTAAGAGTCGTTGGCGGGGAGCA
>NW_009719585.1:0-33435 GCF_000703405.1 Apaloderma vittatum | reverse complement strand
AAGGCAATCTTCATTTATTTGAAATCTTGTCTTCAATTTTTCTTATGAAAGCATATTCCTAAAGACTTTTCTTACAAAGGATAGTGTCTTCATTATAGGTTAACATTACTCAAATTGCTATATAGTTTAATTATTGTTTTGTGCAAGGTTTAAAAAAAGTAGACCTGCAGGGGCTTCTG
This sequence comes from Apaloderma vittatum, assembly GCF_000703405.1. NCBI lineage: Eukaryota > Metazoa > Chordata > Aves > Trogoniformes > Trogonidae > Apaloderma > Apaloderma vittatum. The sequence continues at coordinate 33,256 of NW_009719585.1, read as the reverse complement.
CTCTGAAAGCTGAATTTTACAGCGTATATATATATATATGAAGTATACAGTAATATTTGGATATTATAAACTTTTTCTACTCGAAATGCTACATTAAGGCCTTTAGCATTGCAACAGAATAGTACAAAGCTAACTAGTGTAGAAACATGCTCTGGCTTAGGAAAGTCTTTAAAACCACTTTATGATTCAGCATAATTATAGCCACGTAACCTCCCAGCCATCTTGGAGGTGTCTCTAATTTTTAAGCCTTGAGTCCGTTTTTCATTTGGAGTTTTTAAGGCTGTTTGATTTTATTTTTTTAATAGAATGGTCATCCTCATATCTTAATTAAAAATAAAAATAAAAATTGAATTACATGCACTACTAGGCAAGCATGACAGGACTTTTGCTAGCAGATGTAAGGTGTGAAAACCTGTGGGAAAATCCTGTTCATTTTAGGTTCCACTTGAGAAGTCTGCAGTGCACTGGAAATGTATTCAGTCCTAATGGTACTGAAAAAGATAGAGGCTAGGGAACAATGGAAATCAATGATTTGAACCTAATTAAAAAGACCTGATAAAAATTCTAGAAAGCCAGATGGCAAAGTCAATTGCTCAGTATAATATCAGCACAGTTAAAGAATATGATTAGCTGTTGACATTCTGCAAGGGTAGAATGATCTTATCAGCAAGGAAGTCAAAGTATTTCTTCAACACTGTTAGAATGTGCTTCAATAACTGTTGTACACCTGAGTTAATGTAAATCATTTACTTTCCAAGAAGTGTGAGATAATAAGGTTTTTCTCAAATGTCAGAAGTGCAAAACTCACAGGTTGGATATCTTGATTCAAGCTTTCAACTTTACTGAAGGCTATACACGTTTGTAATTTGATCAAAGCTAAAATAGAAGTCCAGTTATAGGTGCTGGGAAAAATGAACAGTTTTGTGGGAATTTACATCTATATTTGTGTTCATAGTTTTCAGTCAATTCTGCTGAATTAGGAGTACGTTTTGGGAAGGGATGTTTCCTGTACATACATATAATGAAGTATGTGTCTCGGTACCTTCAGCTGAGCTGTTCAGGTTTTGTACATAGAGCTTAAAAAGACAAAATGAACAAATGGAGTGATGGCCCAATAGCAAAGTTAACCATGATAGAGAAAAGATTTCCAGGATCTTCTTGCACTTACTAAGGTGAAAACATTTTATATAAAGCATCCAGTTAATAGGTTGGGAGCATCCAGCAGAGAGTAGACTAAAATGGTGACTTGAGAGTTTTCCTCTAAGACAGAAGGTCCAAAGTTCAAATCCTCTTGGAGGAAGAATTGAATCTGGATTCCACATGTGCCAGGCAAAAGTGATCTGATCACATAGCTGCTGAGTACAAAATAAATTACAATCATACACCATTAATTTCTGATGGTCTTCCCTTGAAGAGTTGGCTGGAGTAATTTGAAATAAAAGCCTTCATGTTAATTTACTGCTGTTTGCAGAGATCTAGAATGAATACCAGTGCTAGCAGGATTATGAGCTGTTTAATTTTGGTTTAAGAAGTAGTCACCTGAGTGTTTCTGATATTAGGTTTCAGGTAAAAATGAAATGTAAAGCTTTGTTTATTGCTGAATTAACCGAGCAGTAGCTGGCTCACTGCTGGACATTCTAAACCCCCGAGAGTTGATGACTGACATGAGCGTAAGCTATTGACCACTTCCTAATTTTTGCTGCTATAGCTCGTGTCTCCATGCTCAGGACTGCATTTGCAGCATGTGTGAAAAATTAGGAAAAGAAGCATTTCTTAACTGAATACATTTGTATATGTTAAGTGGCCCAGATTTCAAGGGCTAGTGAAGGTGTCAGCTGGGATTACTGCCTGAAGCCTAGTTTCACTCCAGATACTGGACACTTGAGTGTGTTCAAGCAAGTATTATGGCTGGATTTGGGTCTAAGCTAGATTTCACAGTCTTTCCATTGTCCATATACTTGGTGAGTAATATTTTGCTGTGCAGAGCCACATAGATATGTTGATTTCAACTTTTCTAGAGTGTTAGTAGATATATGGCTATATGTGACTTTCTTACTTTTTTTCACGCATGAAAAGAAGTAACCTTCATTAACTTTTATTTTGTATGGTAGTATTTTGCATTAAGCTACTATCCATTTGTGTGTATGAATAAATAGTGTTTCTAACATCCAGCCTTTTGAGTTCAGATAATATAAAACATAAGTCACAGCTCTTCAAAAAAGCCTGGATAACTGGTATTCGGTGACCTGTGATGCAGGCAGTTCAGGTATAAATTCAACAGATGAATCTTCCTTAAACTACACTAATTAGTTTTTCAAGTCTTTGCTAGAGATAAAACATATGATAGGAATGCACACAAGTAAACAGCAAGAGTAACTGTCAAGGGTTGTCTGTGGCACAGTAAAGCATACAGTGCAGTGGAAACCGTTTGGAGTAACTGAGCAGTGAAATCTTCCTTTCTAGTTTTCAGACAAAAGCAGAAGTAGCAAGTAGCAATAATCTGATTCCAGCTTCATAATCTAAAGCATCCTAAATGATTCTGTTTCATGTCCATGTTCTAGATTTTATGTCTTGTAAATGCACTCTTCCCCTGTCCCCACCTTGATTATTTTGGCTATGTCTCCTCTACTTCTATACTTTTTAAAGGAATAGCTAAATATAGGACATGGCTCATAGCAGTTATTGACTTGTGCCCTTTGTTGAGATAATAGACTTCATTATCCTAATGTCTGAATTTATCTCTCTCCATGCTGAACATTTTAACAGGAGTAACTCTTCTTATTAAGTGATAATTGATGATTTGACACAGTTAGGGAGTCTCCCTTAAACGGAAGATAATCAGGATTCCAATAACTGATCACCTTTACGGTATAAAAGAGCTGTCTCCAATACATTCATTTAGATAGAAATACAGTTCCCCTTTTCACGGTGTAAAAAAACACTGTAATGACAGTCCTTTCTCTATCCTTAAGACAATTTATAGCTCTGAAAATCTCCCTAATGTGGGAATACTGAGTGTAGCAACATTTACCAGCTGCTTACTAACTTACTAATTAAGAATGAAACCAAGACATGGTGTGCATTAAAAACTATACATATCTCCCTCATGATATAGTTCAGTAAGGTATTTGATAGGTGATTAGGTCTAAGCTAATCTTCCAGTATCCTGATAGCTATGGTTTTGCCTTTAACCTATATTTTGTACTGCATAAATATTGAGACAATATTTGTAATGCAAATTACTAATGCAATTTGTATTTCTGGGGTTGAAATTGTAATAATCATTCAGTCCTTGGAATGAAAGTAATTTTTGAACCTTTGTTTCTTTAGCCTTGTGTTCCCTAATCACTTTGTGTATATGGTTGTCCTAGATCTGTGTTTCTTGGTGCTGTAGTTCTATTTTATTGTACAGCCCATCTGCAACACTGCTGGGAGTACGTCTGATGATCTCATTACTGGATCAAAGCCTCAGTCTCTTGGGTCACAACCCTGCTTAATGTTCTTGTGCAGACCCCTCCAGACTTCCACTAAAAACAGCATTTTGTGTTCATAAAAACATTTGTTCAAGACATAAGCAACCAGAAAGAAAAAAAATAAAGCAGTCTAAAAAGTATCTGAGGGGGAAAAAAAACCAACAAAAGCAGTTTATGGTATCAGCTTTTCATTCCGTCTGCACACCACATTGGTCTGTCTTGTCCAAGCTCCCAAAATTAGGTGGTTTTTTTATTTTAAGAAGTAAAAAGCTTGAGATTGAAGACTGTATTTTAAAAAACGCAGTTAATGATCCTGAAAAGAGAAGCAAGGCTATGTTGATTTTTCAGGTGCTGATTTCTTTCTTTTACATACATTAGATGACAATGGTGTTATCTTATTAAATATAAGAGCTTCATATTATTAAGCAGTGATGGAATATAATGAAGAAAACTACAGTCTGGTTTTTTTCCTGTTCAGTGAGAGAACTTTTCTGATTTTGAAACTGGATTAATTACAGCAGAGGAACAATCCATTCTGGAAAGGGCTAAATAGGTCCCTGACAATAGATAAATGGATGCAGCCTTGAGGCAGTGTGTGCTGAGGTCACACCCTGCACACAGTAGGGGTAACAGTCCTCACCGGATACGATAACTTGGGGAAGAGAACAAGTATTTCAGGATTCAGAATCCTGGACTTACTTTCTGTTCTTGGATTCAGGCTAGCTGCTGCCCATAGCTGTGTAGTTCTGCACAAAGATGACCTCACACTCCATCACGCTGTGTTTATTGCTAGTGGATAAGTTCCTTTAAGCGTGCTCAAGTTGGGGAAGGGAGAGCAGGTTTCATAGAGCAGTGGACAATGTTGAGCACACTGGTATCACACCTGTGTCTGGGGCTCTACGTGTTCTTGTCAGGAGTCTACCACCTTCTGCCTGCTTGTCAACAGGGCCGCCACTCCGAGGAACTTACGCATAGGTCACAGCAGCCTCATGAGACGCAGCGAGGATGGATGTACTTGCAAAGCAAGAACCCTGTGCAACAGTACGGGCTAAGTCTGGCTTCTGGGAATCGGAGCTTTTCTGTATAGAGCATTATGGTCACAGCTATGACACATATGAATCATTGTGCAAAACTGAGTCATCTGTGGGTTTAAGGCCTGATAGGCTGTAGTGTCCTCCGTTAAATGCTCCTGATAAAATACATTATGAATGTGACCCCTGTATTCCAGAAGAATGCAATATTCAAATATGACAGGTTTGAGCTACACATAACTTGAAATGAGAACTAGACTTCAAGACACAACTTGTGTTAAGGTGTATGATATATACTTACGTATTATACCTGACAATATAGAAATGTGTGTCTAACAATGAAAAATCTTGCATCTCTACTGGTTATTCTAATCATAACCTTTGCAAAGATGTCAATAAAAATGGCCTAAAAGTGCTAGGCCTTTTGAGAAAAACTAGACTCACACAGAAATTTGAGATAACCTTCTGAGAATCTGCCTGATGGGAAATCTGCAGAAGCACCCATTTTCCTCCCCAAGGCAGGATCCTGCTGTAATTTTGGAAGGTTTTAGCATTGAACGACAGAGGTTAGTTTTTCCTGAAAGTTTTTCTTTGCATTTAGATTGTCTTTGCTAGTCTTGTCAGTACAAATATCCACCTGCATTTCCTTATCCAGGGTAATCCTTTATTTATTTATTTTTTCCAAAAAGAGAGAGGTATGAGATAGAAGGGGTTTGCAGATCTTCCAGCAAAGAAGATTTTAAGGTTTAAATAACTGCTATGTGAACTTATTGCCACATGTAATATTGCCTCTTGATTTATCACCTTGGAAACAGCCTAAAGTCTGTTTTGTGTACTAGCTCTACTGTGATTTAAAAGCAGTAGATGAGGGAAATAAGGTAAGCACATTTAATCAGGCATATTAATTGCTTGATTCTGGCAATAATTTTTTCTTACCATTGTATTGAGTTCCATCTTTATACTGGTAAATTTCTTCCTCTGTCCTTTCAGGAGCCTTCTAATCAGAGGTTTTTACTGACCTGCCAAATTCTCTTACAGCTATTTGATAGAAACAGCGAAATCTTTTTTATTTTATTTTTTTTTCCACCGGCTGTTATCTATTTTCTATCAAGCGTAAGTGGTAATTGCAGCTCCCTATAACTAGAATGTCTGTTCCTTTGGGAGAAAAAACCATCCAGATCCTTGAACTTAATATGTTAATACTTATTTCTAGAGCAACATTTAGGTACTTTTTATCTGCTGCAAAGAACTTTATGCAGATGGATGGTTGCAGTAGCGAAGAGTGTATAAATTGCATAGGTCTCTAGACTCTGTACACGTTGTTGCTAATATTCTGCCATCAATAGGTTCTTTGGACTTCACAGAAACTGTGGAACAGCCGGTAAGTAGGCTTTCACTGGATTATATCTTGCTTTCCCATTACATTTTTGCTTTTTTTTTTTGTTTGTTTTAACTTTTTTAGTGCTAGAGAATCAACGGAGGTGAAATTGAACTGCTTCTATTATCCAACTAAAAAACTGTTCCCCAGCTTTCTATTCCTTTTAATTGTACAAGTCGAAAGTATGCAGTGGCATTGCACAAGGGTTTCAGCCTGCATCATGCTGGTAGCAAGTCACATATAGGAGAAAAAACCCTTAAATTTCTTTCCTTTTCTATTTTATTTTAATTTCTAGTTTTAGCATGGCAGTTAAATTATATTATGATTCACAAGCATCTCTGATAAGGGAAGTTGGGTAATAAATTTAGAACCTACAAAATACCATTGTGCCTTGTTCTGAACGTAAATTGTTTCCAAATATCACAGTACTCTTAACTGTTATATTATGTCCTATATTGCTCATCCTTTTCTGTATAATATTTCACTTAAAATAATGGTAGATATTAATAAAATGAATAGCTTTGAATCTTTTAAAACTTACTGAAGAAAGCAGTACATACTTGAGAATTTATGCAATAGAATGTTAAAAATAAATTAGTACAAAAATAGCAGCCACATCTTTTCAAACTTGCCATAGCTGGTTGTTTACATGTTGGACAGTGAAAAGCCACATGGAAGACATATCATGCAGTAAAAAACCGACCCAGATAGCCCCTGGAAGGAGAAATACTTGGAAAAAAGATGACTATGTATTTATGCATGAGTAAAGAATTCATTAAAAGCCTTCTAAAATTGTAAGATCTTAATTTAAAAAGATTGTAACTTGTGGGAAGGGTAAAAGAAAAACAGGTACCTGAACTTTTCTAAATTAATGAATATAGTAGTGCATTTTTATCGGGAAGTAATGTGGAACTGTTTCTACACGCTTGTTTTGTTTGTTTTCTAGCTCTTTCACAGAATAAACCTCACACATCTGTGTTGGGCCTTTGTTTCCTGAACATTTCATAAGAAGTAGATCTGCTCTCTGTTTTAAAAGTTATTTTGTGGTGAAAGACCAAGACTCAATCAAAAAAAAATCTGAGAAACTAACAGGGTGTACAAGAACATGATGGAGTGATAAAAACACTACCTTAGTAAAATTATCTGATACTTTTGGCTGCATTTTTAGATTTTTGTCTTCATGCATCCATCTGAAAAACATATGTTTACTGTGATAGTCAAGGAAAAGAAACTTTACGTGATGTGCATGGTAAAAGTTTGGACTTCTTATCAGACTTAGAAAAACGAGATCTGCAGAGGTGGATGCACAGCTCTAAATGAATTGTCGTTTAGAACATGTAGCAACAGGAGAGAGAGGAAAATACTGAAGCCCTTGAACTAAACTGTGAATACTCCACGTTAATGATGGTAACTTGATACTTTTTTTCTCAGAAAGAAATGTAAAAGAACCAAAAAACTTTCTTCTACTCACAGCAGAAACTAAAACGAAGCAAATGAGTCTTTTTTTTGTTTGTGAGGAAGTATAACATTATAGCACAACATTAAAGCCAACCAGGAGACTGATGAACCTTGGTTTAGTGAGGAACTTTTTTTTTCTTCCCTGTCTTTAAGTGAACTTACCTTTAACAAGTCCAAAACAGGAGCTGAATGTTAAAAATGGCTTCATTTTGGGCTCTGCGTTAGGTCCTTTGAAAGGAAGAGAGAAATTTTCAGAAATTTCTTAGAGTACATTCTCTGAAAATCAAACTCTCTTAAAGGATTCAGTGCTTTCTGCCTTGCTAATTATCCTGCAAATGGCATCTTCTACTGATGAAGCCTATGGAGTTTGAATGTTAAGATGTTACACCGAGGCTGAGCATTTCATCTAGTAGTATAATGAGTACAAAGCAGATGTCTCAAATTTACTTGAATTATGCAACCTAGTTGTTGGATGGTGTTAGATTATCTCATTTCCACTTGAGAGTCTTCCACAAATCAATCTCAAATTCCACTAAAGCACTATGGTGTCTATTTAATTCTTGTATTATTCTGCCTTTTCTTATATGATTGACAAGCCAGGAAATAGCCAAAAGAAATGAAAGAAGCTTGAATAGCTAAAAAGTTGTGGGAAGATAGCATCATTGGAGCAGAGCCCATCAATAATGAATGCATGATAATCAAATAAATTTGTGAGGTTCAGTGTTTTAATTTTTCTGAAATTTTGCATAAAGAAGTCTGTACTGCTTTTCTGAAAGTATGTTTAACTAGAACCTGGAATGGTGCTGTTGGTTCAAAGAACTACAAGAAGTCAAGTTTCAAAAATGCTTTAAGTAGCCTATGCCAAGCTACGGGCTGCACCCGTGCCTGCGTTTGAGTGTCTGTGTGTGTTGGAGAAGTGTTTATTAAATAAACCGACGTAACTTCTTACTTGTGTGTATATAGACGTGCTTGCCATTTTCTCCACGTGATCATATGGAGGCCCTGTGATTCTGAATGGATTGTGGGAATCCAATCACAGCACATCTAATTTAATGCTGTTCTATTTTTCCTTCCGATAATTTTCACAGAAGGGCTGGTGTTTCTCACAGTAGTTTCTCTTTCGTGTTGGTTTTGTAGTCTTAACTGATTTGAATTAATATTTAGCTACTTCTCTTTTTACTATATGTTGTTACAAGTACGTAGTATCAGAATTCCACTTGAGCTCAGTCCTTCCAAGTACAAAGCACCACATCCCTTTAATTCCTCTGGTTTTCTCTGTGAGCTGAAGCCAGTAAGTGCTTTGAAAGGCTGTCCTTTAATTTTGCAAAGTCCTGAATTTAATATTATTTCGACCTTTTTAATATTCTAGGTTTAGAGTGTTCACCATGTTACAGTATCTGACAAAGTGAATGAGTGACTACAATTTTAGGATTTGAGTTGGGGACTTGAACATCTCTCCTACAAAGAGAGACTGAGAGAACTGGGACTGTTCAGCCTTGAAAGGAGACGGCTGAGAGGGGATGTATATAAATATCTGAGGGGTGGGTGTCAAGAGGAAGGGGACTGTCTCTTCTCAGTGGTGCCCAGCATTAGAACAAGAAATAATGGGTTTAAGGGTAGAACATAGGAAGTTCTACCTCAACATGAGGAGAAACTTCTTCACTGTGAGGGTGATGGAGCAGTGGCCCAGGCTGCCCAGAGAGGGTGTGGAGTTTCCTTCTCTGGAGACTTTCAAACCCACCTGGACGCATTCCTCCGTGGCTAACCTGGGGAATCCTGCTCTGGCAGGGGGTTGGACTAGATGATCTCTAGAGGTCCCTTCCAATCCAACCCCAAACATTCTATGAATCTGTGAATTGGGTATTTAAATAGGGGAGGACCAGAATAAATTTCTGCAACCTGTAGACAAGATAGTTTAAATCATCATGGCTTCCAGACTGTAATTTTCTGATTTCATAGAAATCATAGAATGGCCTAAACTGGAAGGGACCTTAGAGATCATTTTAATCCAGCATCCCTGCCGCCAGGGGCGCCACCTCTCGACTAGATCAGGCAACACATGGGGACTGAACGGGAATCGAACCCGCAACCTTAGCGTTGTTAGCGCTATGCTCAACTAACTGAGCTAACCGGCCCCCTAAACAACTTCCTCAACAACTCCTGCTTCTATAGTTTCTTCCTGGAAATCAGAGGTTTTAATTTACTAGGAATATTCAGAATATGAAAAAAATGTGTATTAAAATTTTGGTGTGTTGCTGATATACCTATATATCTGCATATGTCATAGTCCCAGTAGTAGGAGATACCTTTTTTTAGTGCTTCGAGATCTACTTTTGATACTTCCACTTGCTTTTGGAAGCTGCCAACTGTTTATCTTACTAAAATGTATAGGTACACATGAGTTATCAAAACAATTCATAGGTGTAGCTGGAAAATTGCACATGCACATACACAAATCTAAACAGGCACAGTTTAACCTTATTTAGGACATAACTGTGTCGTGCTTTTCAGTCTTCCTCTTCCTACCGGTCCTGTATATCAGAAATCAGTAGACCGATAATGACACTGGAGTAAATTTTTTTGTATATAATGAAGCAGGCATTGTATTTTCTTGCTTAAATTTTTAGATGGGGAAGTTTGATTTCCCTCAGCTTATGCAGCTTTATTTGATTTGTTTTTTCTTCAGATTTTCTTTTATATATTTTACTTTGTATTTTCTGGAATGTTTGGAGGCAAGACAGCTGTCTTGTAGGGTAAGTTGCATTACAGATGAATACGCAAGTGGACAACACAAAAGAACTTCAATATATGAAAGTATAAGGGAAACATTTAAATAGTTCTTGCTGGTGGGAGAGGTCAGGGAAATATGTACCTCCAAATAAGTACATGTGGACTAAATATGTACTAAATTAACCAATTGTCCTGATTTGAGAGCACCAAGAGCTCTCTGAGGCTGCCTGGCACTGGTGGCAGAGTTGGGGAGAGGGGACAGCGGACAGCTGTGCCTATGGGGAGGAGGGGATGGGTCAGGTGACTCAAATGGACCAATCACAGTATTCTTTCCCATGATGCTCAGTATATAAGAGCCTCTAAGAGCACTGAGGCTGTTACTGCCTGTTGTGCTGGGCTCTGTGCCACGGGCTCTTTGTCATCTGCCCTGTGCTGCTGGCGTTCCAGTTCCCCTATTTCCACGCTGCAGAGGAGCACTGTTTGACAGAGAAACTTGTCCTCCTCTGCCCCCACTCCGGGTGGGAGAGGCACAGCTCCTTCTCTGTTTCTTTTAGACTGTCATCAGGTCTCTGCTCAGGCTCTACCATCTGCCACCAAGTCCAGTCTGGGGCCTTTTTTCTCTTGCTTGGGACCTTGTTGTGATCTGGAAGGCGTGGGTCCCATGTTAACATATTGTCTTATATCTATGAGCATATTTGCATTCTTGTGTATATATAGTTTGACATCTTCACTGTTACTGTTAGTCGTATTCTTTTTTTTCCTCTAAACGGCTTCAAGTTTTTTTTCAACCTTAAAGCCTCTCTCCTTGGTTCCTCTGTTATCATAGCATCTGCCAAAGCTTAGTGGCCAGCCCAGCCCTAAACTTCAAAACCTTTTCAATTGGTAGTGACTTGTACACTCTTCCTGTGACATACATAAGGAGATTCTGGGGTCAGCAACTGTTGGGGAGTCCCTAGAAACTGTTTGCGTACAGATCTATATGTTATTAGTGAACAAATTGGTGGAGGTTGTAGAAATGGGCAGTCATCAGATCAGAGGCTGTAGGGAATTAACTCATATGTCTCATTGCTGAATCAATCTTAGCCCTGTTCCAACCAACAAAATTCAATTAACTTTTATTAATTATTTAGCCACACTGAAGTCTTAGATAGTATTAATATTTGTGTTTCAGCCTTTTTTTCCTTTTTTTTTTTTTGCAAGGAATGTAAAATATATCTTCTTTATCATCAGACTCCTGTGTAAATTGTAATTTTCTATTTCACTGTTTTAAAAAATATCTTCATAATCACACCTGATATTAACTGAAGAATTTTATATGTTAGTTACTGCTTATATTTAGATTATTAATTACCTCAGTAAAAAGTCAGTAAAAAGTCAGGGATTCTACAATTTAAATGACAGATTATTAACACTTTTTTTTAATTTACTCAATAACTTTTTTAACAAATGTTTTAGAATTTTGTTATCAGATAAATTCCAGTCTTCTAGTTCAACCCAAGAAGAATGAGTTTGCAAATGTTGCCAGGAAAGTTGCTAGAGTATTTATGTCTTTAGCAAAAGAATTTAATTCTCATATGAGAAACTATGCTAGAGAGAGTGGTTAAGAACAGAACTGATTTATAGGGAGGAGTGTTTCAAAAAATCAAAGATTGCCTGTCCTACAGTAACTTCCGGCTCCATTCTTAATATGATAGCAAAGATCATGTCATCAAAACTGAGACAGGAACTCAGGCTTGACAAGCCAATGAAGATCGTGAGAATGTCTTTTACAAGTTTTCAATGAAAAACATCCGCAGAAAGGCTTGGAGGGTGATGAATGAGGCTGCACGTGGTAGTACCAAGCCACTGTCATCCACATTGTTGTGAAAGGACAAAAAGCTCCATGTGATTTAGTCCCCTGGCTGTGTATTTAAACTCCTAGATGAAGACTGGAGTCTCTGATAATTTCATGTTTCTACACCTACACTGGCACTCATTCCTGAGCTAAGTACTTTATATGGTTTAAAGTTAGGGTGGGTATGTATGCAAAAACAAGAATTGGAGCAGGGAACAGCATGAACTGTGTTTCTAGACCTTAAATAATTTATGCTGCCAAGATTTGTCTTCTCAAGTATTTTGGCCATTCCAGCTATGCTTTCAGCACTTCTGTGTGCAAATGAGTTATCTAGTACCAATGTACTTTGCCTTCGTTTAAGTTTAGACAATGTTCCATGATATCCTCTCTCCTTGAAATACTTTATCCTTCACCATCAGTCAGGTAGTTTCTAAGTGCCTTCTGGTTTCTCTTGAATTTCTTTAGCATGATTTAATGTTAAATTTTACTATTATTTCTTACTGCATTTTTCCATTGACATTAATTAAATGTCTGAGCCTTGTTGATCAGGACAACTTTTATTAAAATTAATAAATGGATGATCCTTATGGATCTGCTTGTAGTTGCTTCTAGTTTCATCAAAGCCAAAGTGTCTGAAGATAGGATATGGTTATAAGATAGATGGTAAATCTGAAGACTGGAGAGTTAGTATGAATGTCAAATGCAAGTTGCTGAATTTTTCTTTCAGAAAACACAGGGATAGTGTTTCCCAGCAAACCAGAGAGCTACCTTTTTGAAAAAATCTTAGTCAATTCCATATCAAAATTTACAAACATGATTGTGTAAGATAGGAATTTACTTAGAAATTTCCACTGAAACTTGGCATGTTGACAGTAGATGTTGAATAATTTAGAAGTCTCAGCAGTGCTCCGATGCTAGTACGATATGCTAATTCCTCATATGAGAATCTGCTCTTCAGTACCTTTGATTTTACTCTCTGCTCTTACAACAATCTTACTTTTTCAGTGAATGAAACTCAGAACATACTCTTGTGTCAAAAACGTATGTGATAGAATGGAAGCATATATCCTATTTAAAATGTACTGTTGGGAGTTCTTTGTGTTATATAATACCAGAAGCTTAACTCTAAACGTATTATAAATGTAGAAAGATACATATACTTTATCTTCTTCCATCTCAGTAGTTTCTTTTATATAAACAGTAGTTGGAAAGGAGAAATGTTTTAATTTTATAATAATTTTTTTTTAGTTGCGTGGTGATTTCTCACTTTCTAAATACAAATAATTACATTGACATTAACTGCTAAAAATAGTGCTATACAATGATTATTTTTATGTTAATTATTGTAGAGTGTGGTCTTGCAGATAAAGCACACTGAAATGGAGTTGCTCCCCTTTTCTCAACATCCTTACATTTTCTGAACAATTTACAACTTTGATGTGTTCCACAAAACAAATGTTATACAGATGTAGTTTACATGCAACTGTGCATTATTTGATGTTAAGTAGCAATTTTAATAGTTATTATTAATATAGTACTCAAGATATCTACTGTTACTTATAATAGTTCATTAGTTTCTCTGGAGCATACGCAAACTCGTATATTTCAAGAATGTTGGTTCTATTAACCTGGTGAGCAGTTTTGTCTTTCCATTGGCATACCTCTGGTCATTTCTTGAGAAATTTGGAAGTCATTAAGAAATGTAAGACAGCAGCAAGTCTGTGGGATAAACTAGATAAAACACCATTTCCCACTGCTTAGGAAATTTTCCATTCAGAAATGTATTTCAATTGCACAAAGCTAACCTTGCAGTAGAATCCAGGGAATTCAGACTTCTTGTTAGCACTTAAAAATCTGTTTAGATTTTTTGCCACAGTCAAATTTTGTTATGCAAATGTTCACACACTTGTTAATATTGCACACCTGGCCTAGTAATGTGATGCATAATTACACTGACAAAAATGAGGATAGCTTTAAAGTCGAGTGTTTGCTTAATTTCAACAACTGCTGAGCCAGATCCATACCTTGTACAAGTGACAGCCTTTTGGTTTCAGTTGAGATTTTCCTTTTGAATAAAGAGAACTGGACTTTGTATGATCTGGTTGATACACCCTGATAAAAAATGTACCTAACAATCCTTTTTTCCATTCTGAGGCTCCATTAAAAAAAAAAAAAAAGTTTTAAAATGTATGGATGCTTATAATTCACGACCATGACAAAATGTTAATCATTTTAGATCTGGTACAGAGGGTACAGATTTTACATAGTGTGAATTAAAATGTGTCAAGGCCACACCTTGGATCTGATACCTAGCAGAAACAGTGAATAATTGTCTTTTAAGTGATTAAAAGAGTTCTGTGGGAAAGGTGAACATTTACATAACTTAAGTTTGCATAAAAATCCAAATTTTACAGTCTGAATGTATTATTTATCAGGCCTTTATCTTATCTGACATTACAGAGCTGAAGCTAGAGCAGGTTATGCAATAGCCACTTGACCACTAGTCTGGCAGCTATTAAACGATCTAGAAACAGCTCAGGCGAAGGAAAGCTTAGAGAAGTCCTGAGATCCTGTGCTGCCAGGTCATTGCAAAGCCCTCTGCCATCTAATATCAGCAAAAATCGCATTTGCTAGGCTATTTAGCTATATGTGCCAGTCTGAGTAAGCTGAGTAACACTGGAGTTTCTCAATCCAGAAAGTGTGGCAATACTATAAAATGAATTTCCAGATCTTTCATGCAGTACCCGATATTACAGTGCAGTTCTCCAGGATATAAAAGGAAACTGTATATGTCCGGTTTGGGAGCTTACAAAAGGCTTATTTGTGGAGAAAGTATTTTCTGGTAACAATGGTTAGGCAGCCCAGCTTCTGACTGAAGTAAATGTTATTGAGCCTAAACAATTTAATATTCAAAAAAACTAATAAGCACTACCTAATTAAGGAATTCTTAAACCTACTTCATTAAAATAAGTCCTTTAAATAAAAATTTTAAATGCCATACATTTAGGAGAAGATATGGCAAATTCTCATGAGATCTTATCTGTAGAGTGCTAAATTATAGTTAAAACTTCCATGTTTCTAAGTTATGTTCTTGAAGACAGCTAAAAGCAGTTGTATGGTATAAATGCTATACGTTTGAGGAAGATGCCACCAATTCAGATACAGTATTCTATTTCAATCTTAGCTAAACATGTTACAACTTAAATGCCATCTCCTGAGAGTGTTCCATTTCCCCTTCAGTTCTTTGAATGGTTTGTTTTCTGTGCCTATGGTTACGACACAAAGATTAATAGAAGCAATCTGACTACAGTATTATTGTCTTTTTCTAACACAAGCAATGCTATGAAACCCAGAAACCAAAAAAAAAATTCTCTCCAGTAATAGAAAAAGGTTTTGAAGAGAAATTTATGCTTTAAAATTTTAAATATTACAGTAGAATATTGTAATCTATTAAATAACTTAAACAGTTTAGAATGATTTGTTCAAAATATGTTTTGCTGTCAGAACATCTGCAGGAGGTAAGTAATATCCTTTTTTCCAGATCAGGAAATAGAGGCATGGAACTTCAACAACTAGATTTAAAGTATCCCAATAATGAAACCCCAACCACCCGCTATTTTGATTATTATTGTTTAACTTGTATTTCAGTGCTTGGCAGTTGCACTTTTTTGAATTGCACTGATGCTCAAATAAGCAGTTATAGTTCGCAGTATATATTTTGTATATTTCAATACATACAAATATAGGTATATGACTTGCAAACTGATGAAGTGAGAAATTAAACAATCTAAAATGTTTCTGCTCACTGTAGATGCTAAAAGACAAACGGTTGTTAAATTTCAACATGAACTCTTTCCTTAGGGCTTCCAGTGTCTTTTCAGCTTTGGACTGTGTCATTTTAATAATGCCATTATAGCAAAAGCAGCACAAACCCTCTAAAATCAACATAATAACCTGGAAAGTAGGGGGGGAATTATATTAATGCAGGTCGTTTGTCTACATACAGATGTAAGCATAAGAGCTAGGTGACTGAAATGTAACTCTATTTACTGTAGTTTCATTTTAATCATCTGGTAAGTAATTAGCATCTCTTTCAAATGCTAGTGTTCAAATCTTGCCTATAAGTGAGCAAATAAGAAAGATAACAGAAATTATTTAATAGAAGACATTTTCTCAGGCTGTGCAAATGCATTTAAGGAAATACTGCGTTCTGGGTTTCCCATGTTTTGTTATATCAGAGGAAAGATACAGAACATGAGTTTCCCTCTTGAAAAATCATTTCTTATGAGGATGAATATATCTCCTAGTCAGGTGAATAATGAATACGATTCACCGATATTGTACAATCTCCTCATCACAGATTATAATGTACAAGAAGGAGGAAAAGTGTTGTCTTGTTTTACGAATGGATTAGGTGCATTGCACTGTTTACTTGTAAATTCTATTTTAGCAAGACTGTTGTTAATAAAGAAAGCAATAGCAAACAATTCAGAACTTAAAATTGTCCCTGAGTAAGGTGGTCATGCTTGTCTAAGTTTTCAGTGTTTTCAGTAAACCATCAAGAATGGTGACTACTCAGGGATATGTATGTCCTGAAGACTGGATAGAAAATCTATAAATACTGCTGGAAATGCTTTTTCAACTGAAAAACACTGTTTTCACTCATACCTAAACGCTCTTTTAAAGTTTTACTTCTAAAGCTGAAATTCCCTGTGACTTCACTATTGGCCATATAATATTGTTCATGCATATATGCGCATTTTCTCTGCATTCACAGGAAAGAGTTCAGATAGAATGTGTCTCTGTCTACTAACTGACCACCACTGAAAATTTGGTTTCTCCAGAGTGTAATATGAAGACAATTAAAGGCTTCATGCTAATGCTTCTGGAAAGTTTCCTTTCTCTTACTGTTTGTGTTGGTCTGCAGTATTGGTCTGCAAATGTTAATATTTCTGGTGTAGGTACCGTGTGGGATATGCTTACCTAAAGTAAGATAACTCGTGGAAGGTTTAATACACAGGATTTATAAAACCTGTGAAATATAGGACTTCCAGAATATTGTTGGGTCTGTTCTGAAATCTAAAATCTACTTTATTCATTGCCACAGCATAAAATGAAATTCTGTAAGTTACAGATGGTCACCAAATTGACAATGCATTTACTGAAGCATGAATTTCCGACCCACTGAAACTCCGCTTCCCATGTGCTCAAGAGACTCCTGGAATAACACAAAGTGACAATATGCAAGGAAACATATGATGCATTCAGCATATGTTATACCTTAGCTTCATATTGAGCTGAAGGGAATTGATAGAAAAAAAAAATGCTCTTAGCAAAAGATCTTTTTGGTACAATCAGAGCCCTCAGTTTTGATAGAATGGGCTAGAGATGCAGCTGTTCAGATCTGTGTTTTATGTGACACACACTGTACTGCTAGCCACGTCCATGGTAAAGTTTTCTACAGCTTTCACACTGCTACCTGTGACCGTAGTCAACACTGAGACCAGAACCTTCCTTTGCTATGGTTTTGTTCTCAGTGACAAAATTTTAGGCTTCTGATATGTTGCTTTCAACTTTACAAATGTGTACTTACTCTCCAAACATAAATTCATATTTACAAACATAGTACATATGGAACTCACAGATTCGGGTTGGACTGTAAATGAAAACATAGGGCTCCTAAAGCCAGTGCAGGTAAAAGAATGTTTTACTTCATAGTGTCAGAATAGCATTTGAGTCCATTCTTATACTCGACATGTAAACTTAGGATATGAGAAATACACCTAGTATCACATATTTGTATCAATACGTGTACACACACCAACTGTGCCACTTCAATATTAAACGTGAACATGTGTTTCCGAGTTCTACATGCGGGTGTTTATTTTTCTTATTCCTTTGGAACACGGTTTAGAAATTTTGGACTCTACTGAAAATTTAGTAGTTAATCATCTTGGGTTTTAGTAGATATTGCTGGTTTATTTTCCCAGTGGTTATTTTCTTCCACACATTCTTTGGTGTAAAGGCTGAGGTATAAGGATAGAAAGGGAAGAAATCAGGTGCCTGAGTACAGCTGTCTGGTGCCCCAAAAAGTCATGGGTTTCTTACATGTCCTATTTCATACCTTCTGGACCTGTTCCTCTGACCGAGTTGCTGCAAGGCATCTAATATGGCACTGGAACCTATATTTATGAGCCAATAATGGTTGTAAAGTAGCAGATTACTTGACTTTTTAATCCCTATCACTTCCAGTTGATTTGTAGAGTGTTGCAGTTGTTGTTACAATTTTTGGAATTGTTCAGAAAAGTAGTTTTCCTAAAGACACTCTCTGGTTTAGAGACCTAGTATTATTAGAAAAAGAGGTATCCTTTCTCCTCGCCCACAAGATCAGCAGTAGCTCTCACCCAAGATGTGAGAGATGTGAGTTCAGTTCTCGGGAGGCTTGGAGAGTTATTATCTGTCAAAATCTTTGTTCAAAATTCCCTCTCTGAACCAGGTGGAGAGTAGATTTTTATGTATATATTCCACACCCAGTTAAAGAAGTTGTGAGTAATTTCAAATAGATTTTCCTAAATTTTTATATCTGGAGCCAGCAAATATATCTGTATCAAATATTTATATAATCTTCAAGCCAGAGAGGAAATAAGTCACTAACTTGGTAACTCACCTGGGAAAATGGGGCACGTAACTATCCGTCTCTTCTCCAAGTCTTAAAAGATTTATACAGGGTGGAATAACTCCTTACAAGGTAATAGGAAAAGCAGGCCTCAATAGTCCACGTAGGGCACTTTCTCCAGAAACAATAATTGTGAGCTCAGAGGTGGGCATGCAGAGGTCTGCACTGAGGCTGTCACTTACTGTCTGGGAAATAGCTGGGAGAAAAGACTTCCCATCAATACCAGTTTTATGATTCTAGTCCCTTGTTTACTGATAGATGCTCAAAAGACATTTTTTCATTTAGTTCAGATGGAACATTTGACTTAATTTCTTTTCTCATTTGATGAGGTTTTTTTTTCCTTATTTGGTTTTATCCAAACATTTTTTGCCCTCTTGCTTAGCTATGCAATATTAGTTTCAAAGTAGGTTCAACTTTTGAAAAAAATAGCCTCAAGCCCACTTGTTTTTAGGACACCAAGAAGACTGCCAGTTCAGATGGATATTGTCATGGTTAATATAACAATATGTTCTCTGTGTCTGGTGGTTTTAAAACCGTTTTTAGTAGGGAGATGGAGGAAGAATGGAGTCATTTTCTTTTGTTCAGCATGGCATGATGGTGAGCCAGATAGTTCATCTGCTTCTTTCTCATGCACATGTCTAATTACCATTTAGACTAGACAAAAGGAGAGAAAACCAAACAAAATTGTAGGAATTTTCTGACACTCTAATAACTTCTTTTCCAACTATGGTACAGTTGTTTCTTGATAATAAATAATGAATAAGTGGCAATAACAAGATATACCTTGTGCTGCAAGAGACATGGAATAACTTTAACACTTCATATCCAAGGAAAAGGCAACCACTCAGTCTCTCTGGAATTGCCATTCTTTTGGATCATCTGGCAGAAAGTGCTATATGAGAAGCACAGCTGGGTTTTTTTCTCTCAGGAGAATCGAATGAAATACCCTGGTGCCAGACTCAGCTGGCTGAAAAAAATGCATGCCCAGAGTTGTCTCCCAGTTGCCTACAAAATGCTTTTTTAATCTATCTTGCACTAACTGGAATTAGTTCAGCATTTCAGATTGGTTAATAAGTATTTTAATGATATTCAAGGCACATGTCCCAAAGAAATACATAAATGTCATGAAAGCTGCTATCGGAGATATCAGACTCTCAAAGATAAAAAAATGCTAATTATTTTGTAGAGAAAACTGATGAACTACAGTAATTACCATCATTTCTATTTTATTCTTGTAACAACAAATATTTTAAGCTCCCATTACTATGCAGTGGCACAGAAATTAAAATACTTGCTAAAATTAAACATTAGTTTTCAGTTTTAAAAATGAAAAGGTAATAACTTGTCCTGTTTGACTACTAGATGTGCTTCCATAGACACCTGTCTTGCGAATCCATGCACAAGTTTTGAACTTAATGCTGATGACTGGTACTACTGAAAGCTAAGAAGAAACTCTAGCTCAAAAAGTCAGAGAAAAGCCCACGGAGGATTCATCTAACTTAACTCTTTTATGTTTGTTTTTAGATAGGATTAAGTTGGTCTTCTTAAACACTCTGACTGGTAGTTTTGTGGTAGTACAACACACACATTGTTTCATTTCCTAGCTATGATGACTGGTAGACATGCAACTTTCATTGGCAGTGAGACGTTCATCTAACAAATAGGGTCAATAATTGTTGGAGGTGTTAATCCTGTTAGTTCAATGATGCAGAGTTTGTACTGGCCATACTTAATATCCTAATAATGTACAGTACATATATATGATCATGTAATTCATACAACCGTACTGTGAACTCTTGTAGATTGGTGAAAAGTCTGTGTGCATGAAATGAGAAGTTCACAAACTGGAAAGTAAATAAATATATTCAAATAGCTATATATGTATTTTATAACTCGTGAATGGGTGTAGAGATATATCTTGCTGTTTGGTGGAGATCATTAAGGATGAAAATAGGGAAGAAATGTGGATGTGTAGAATGAGATAGACTGATACCTGCACCTTCGAAATATAAAGAGGAAATCACTACTTATGCTTTGAGGGAAATCTTAATATAGGCCAAAGTACTTACTTGGATGACTGTAGAATCTCAAGGCCCCAAACTGTCACTCTTCTGATGTCTTTATCTGGACTTCAATAAATCATGAATATCCATTGTCTATGGGTTTTTAAGTTATTAGAACCAAAATGACTTGAATCTCTCTGAGTGGTCCTGTGGACTTTGAGATCAGCTGAAAGATAGTGATAGTCATTAAATTGGATTGACAGGCCTTGTTGTAAGTCAGTGGCAGAATTTTACACTCTCTGTCGTAAAGACATACTCAATTCCTGTAACTATATTTGCATACCAGGTAAATTCAGTTAATTAAGAATGTGGAAGTTGAAACTCCGTTATGAAGTAGCAATATCATAGCAGTTTATACTTATCTTGTGTCGGAGTAGGCCATTAATACATATGTCATCCATGACATAGAAATATGTACCTGACTTGTCATTGTTTGAGCTACTGAGATGCACAAACTGGCTTGTAGAACAAATTGATACATTTTTTTTAAGCTGGATTTTCAATTTTGAAATTTTAAGTGTTAACTCCAAAGCTTCCTATCAGGATTACGTGAAACAACCTGGAGTAGAGGTAGGAGTTCACTATCATCATCTTCCACCTGCTCAGTGCTCTGTGTTATAGTCAGTTGGAAAGTGTCTATACACACCTTATTTTTTAGAATGAGTCTTCAGATGCCGGTGCCAGTACGCAACTCTGCATCTCTTCCCATGTTTGCAGCACATTAGTGAAACTAGCTAAGAATTTCTAAATGAGTTTGAGTGTGGGTTGTGTTTGTTTTTTTTTTCTGGGAGTCTAGTACACTGAAAATGGCAGAGACTCTGAGGAAATTAGCAACTTAATTAATACTTTCTAAACATATTTTAGGAAAATTTTAGTTGCTTAATGTTGAAATCTAATTATTGTTTGAAATGGCGGATGGAAATCGATAGAGTCAACTTCCTATTCCATAAAGCTTTTTAAGTTAAAATATGCACTGAATCTAGTACGTGTTTAGGAAATATATCAGGGAAATCTATGCAGATTTGTGTATTGCAGGTTATTCTGAAATTTCTGTGATCAGAACACGTGTTCTCTGTTAAATTTCAGCATTAGAAAAAAACTAAGCCAGAAAAAAAATCAGAAACTGCAATGCAGCTGACCTCGGGTTCTACAATTCTTTCAAAAATCAATTGTGTTACATGACAAAAGAATAGCCACTATATGTCAACACATGGTAAAATGTAACTGGTTGCTTTTGTGAGGGCAAGAGCACTTGAATCACGTCATATGATGGGAGATCATGAGAGATGATGATAATGTGTTTATCCTGAATGTTTCGTGTAGAGAGATTCCTTTCAAACCCTTATATCCTCACCTCTGGTTTCCTGTATCATGTTGTTGTATTCAACAGGTCTCAAACCTTTGCAAGCAATAATTTTTGTCTGAACACCATTGTCGCCCCCTTGGAGGTAATGAATGTTTTCTGCCAATTAATTTCCTGCATGAACTTCAGGCTTTGATTTTGACTGGAAGGTTTCAGCACTCATATGCTCAAGATGAGAGCTTTTTCCCCTTGATAAATCCAACAGCACTGTCAAAGTTGAAGAAGCTATCAGTTCCCAGGCTTCCCAGAGGAAAGTAACTAATTGTCTGGCTGTATTCTTCCCCTACATCTTATTCCAAAATACTCAAAGTCTTCTGAAGAATTCAATTGTGTGAAATTGTATTTGTAGAGTTTCCGGATTTATAAAACTATTTATTTTATATTACTTGACATTAATCTGAAATCAAACATATTCAGGACTGTCATGAAATATGCAATGGTAACCATAAGAATGTATTGATCATTTATGTATTGAAATGAAATTTAGCAACTACTGAGTAAGAAAACATGTGTAAAGATGCCTCTTTTGACTGTTGACCATGGTCAACCTTTTGATGCATTATTTCCAAAGGCAGTGACTGGTTTCAGTCAACAGGTACTTCTCAGGACAGTGTATATTGTTACTGAAGTAACTGCTTTGTTTTGTATTTATGCCTTTTATTGACATTTTTTGTTATCTCTACAAAAAGCAGTCTTTTGAGTTTTTTTAGAAACTGTATTCATCGTTTTTCATCTTTTGTTAAATTCTTTTTTGTTTGCCTGAGAAAAGCGATTCAATTTTCTATTGAAGCCTGAAGCTTACCTTTCTCTTTTACTTACTCCAGTCAGAAGTTGCAAAAAAATTTATCCTGTAGACCACTTCTTTGGTATTATCTAGCAAAGCAGAAATTATAATAGAATAAATTGCCCAGAGATGTTGTGGCTGCCTCCTCCCTGGAGGTGTTCAAGGCCAAGTTGGACAGAGCCTTGAGTAGCCTGATCTAGTTGAGAGGTGTCCCTGCCCATGACAGGGAGGTTGGATTAGATGATCTCTAAGGTCCATTCCAGCCTAGGCCATTCTGTGATTCTACAATTCTCTCATTGAATTTAGCTGGTATTTTATATTATGGAAACCAGAGGTATTTTACATTATGGAAACATGAACACTTTGAATCCAGCTCATAATGAAAATACATCAGGTATGAACTAGGCTTTTCAAACCCTCTTAGGACCTTTAAGAATATATATAAAATATCTTTGTCCTAAACTGAACTTGTTTAATGTGCTTATTCCTCTGAGAAGTCCTGTTTTATGGAACATACCTAGATGTAGCCTTTAATTGAGATGGAATAATACTGGGAGATACCTAGGAATATATACATCTCACTGCAGTCATATCAGCTGCAATATACGGGAGTCTGTTTGAATGTTTTCTGCATTAACAAACACAAGATTATTGGTAGGAATATATGGCTAAGTATCCTGACATTCACTCTGGAAATGTTTGTCTAGTGTATTCATTCCCAGGGAACATTATTGCTGCTTTAAAACAGACCATTGGAGATTCAGCTATGATTACTTCTTTAGACTCGTTTGAGGATTATTGTATCAGCTTATATGCCATTTTATTTCACAATGAAACTGTTGTATTAAATCTTCAGACTCTCTCTTCCTCCTCAGTTCCTTCACTTTCAAATCCGATTTTTTGTAATATTGCTACAGAACGATTACAAAGCCGATGCTTCTCATTGCTTCCTTATACTGAAGTTCATTGCATTGTTGTAGATGTTGACGTGAATACATCCTGCAGTTATTTCAGTATAAAACACCAATGAAACTGCATCCCTGCTGTAGGGAAGAGGTATATTTATACTTTGTTGAAAAGCAATCAAAAACAGTAGATCTTTTTGTGTCTACTTAAGTTTGCTCTGAAGACAAAATGCTACCCGTAATAGGAGTCCCAAAGCTTTTGGTCACACCAAGGCATCGCCTGTTACGGAGTCAGCTGAAGCCTTCTTGTGGGCAGGTCAGGGGATCTGGCTTCTCTGTCATCTGAACAATCCTGATGCGGAAAAAGATTATGACGTGTAAATTGCCTTGATGTACTGTACACAGCTCGTTAGTTGTAAATTGACTCAATTTCAACTAAGTGCACACTTGTATTTCCCAGCAGCAAAGAAATCTGATGGATACAATTATTTGCATTTAGGAAAATCACTTTTTTTCACAAGTTATAAGATGCAGTTCCTTCATCTCCACATTGAGAAGCTCAGCTACTATAAAAATTCTTTAGGAACCAAACAAACAGGGTTCTTTCCTGAACATAATGCTGAGTCCTATTTTCAGATTGCCTTGGTTATATTCCAGCTCATTTGCCTATCCCCATTCTTAGAGATTTCATTTCTTAGAGATTTTCATTTCTCTATAGTTTTTGTCCAGTTGTTGCTTTCTGAAATGAACGAAAAATTTACCAAGTATTTTACCCTCATATTCACTTTTACCAAATGTAATCAAAGCAGCCAAACCCTGTAACTGTTTACACATTTTAGCCTTGTTATTCTAAGGAAATCAAATTTGATAGATCATTTTATTTATATGTGTGTGTTTCTGCAACTACCCCTCCCATTTCAGTCCATGGATGAAAATCACAAGCGTGTCTACAGTCTTAAATGCATTAAATACGTACAAGTTTAGTGAAACTCAACACTTAGGTAGAGAAGAGAGATCCTATTAGTCATGTAGGTCACAGAAAGTCTGCAGTATCAGCTGGGCTTGTACGAGACTAGTGAATCTACATGGGAGAGGATTGCTATGAATCAACAGTGCTCAAACTCCTGCACTGCTATGCTACAGCAAAGCAGAAAATTTATTTAAACCTTATTAGAGGTCAAAAAATCTTATCACACGACAAGAATATGTATGAAAACAGGCTTCCCATGGGTCCACTGTGTGTAGAACAACCTGTCCCTTAGTTTTGTTTAGCTTATATAATGCAATTTCTATCTAAAGCTATCAAAGCATGCATTAGAGTTGTTATCAGTTCTGTTGTTGTCCATGTACCTGATTTTCAAATCGACAGAATATCTTTTATTCTATTATAAATTAATTGTACTTGAATCTTGTCATTGACAGATGGGTTTCTTTGTTTAAATATAAACATGAAGGTGCTGATTTATTTGATTCTTGAATGCTGATTCTATGATAATTGTCTCTTCTCGTGAGTAAAAGAATTATTTTCACGTAATGTTAATCTTATTTCCCTTAAAGCCTGCCTGAAAATCAGGCTGATTTATTTAGATGAACAAGTGAATACCTAATCCAGAATGATCTATTTTTAGTCTGTAGAAAAACTCTTTGAAACTTCTCTATCTTTTTATTATTGGTAATGCTGGTAAGAGCACTGCTAGTGCAGCTGCAGGAAGCAATGGTTTTCCAAAACAACAACTCATGAAGATTGTTCTAATGTAATTCTACAGTAATTAATTCTACAGTGTTAATATTTTATTAAAAAAAAAAACAGGAAAGGACTAGAAATGAGGATTAGACCTGCATTATATTGCATACTTTATAAAACATGTAGAATGTTTTCCATATCCAAGAGGTTTTTTATATAATCAATAGCCTTTGCTGGTGTTATCTATTTGCTGCATCCAAGTTGCAGAATATAGTGCATGAATTCTCCATCAGCTTCACATGCAGAATTTTGTAATAGGAAAAAGGAAACACATTTTATGTGTGCCCTGGTTTGAGAATACTGGGACAAAAGTTCTCTAGGGCTGCCAGGACATGTGCAAAGCCAGAATTTTTTTATTAGCCTAACTGAGGTCTTAACATTCTAAAAATGTCAGTAGTGGAGTTATGATGATATTAATTGTTCAAATTATAAACAGTTACAATTAATACACACAAACATTTCAGTACCTACCACTTTACCTCAAGGTCAAGAGCTTCACTTACGGAGTGGGCACAGGGTGTAGAAAATCATTAGCATCCTGTGTCCTCATCTGGGAGAACTTTGATGTTGATACTTCCTTCCTTGTTACTGTAGGTTCTGCATAGGGTCGTTTTAATATACTTACTAGTATGTTCTACATCTTGTTATTTCTACATTGGAATGGAATCCTATGCCACATCCAAATTTACATATGGGTTTTTTTATATGTATTGAACGATTGTAGTTTTCCACTTTCTTAGTCCTAAAACTAGTTTTGTCCAGTTGCTTTTTATGATGACCATTGAGTCAACTGAGTTGTGTACAGCCCTGAAATACCTAGAATCATCCTGTGATTGTACCTTCAAGGTCATTGCTGTCATCCCATGCATGTTCTCCTGGTTGTAGAAGGCTGGTTTAGAGTCATAGATAGTTTAGTCTGCAGAGAGTAACTGTTCATTATTACTAGACATATGTGCGTGACAATAAGCACTAAACCATGCAATAATATACTAAGCAGAAGCTAAAACAAAGTAGATGAAAGTCATGCTTTTCATCATTGGTTTTCTGCAGATAAACAGGTTAAAACAAGTCTCCATGCAGGCCCAGACAAGTCCAGAAAAGCCTGACAAGTCCCAAGGCCTGAGTTTTTAGCTTAACACAGAGTTAGTGGCATGTCACAAGGAGTGGCAATGCCATATTCACAGGGCTACAAGGCTATACCAAGAAGATATAATCTAGAAATTTAAAGCTTCACATGTGTATTTAATTTTTTGCTCATTTTTTCATCTGGATAAAGATCATATGAATATGAACTCCTGGTATACCATTTATTTAGTATTGATATGTTTTGACCAGAAAAACCAATGACCTTTTTTCCCATTGGAGTATCAGTAAACATGAATGGTTGTTTTATTACTGATATCAGCAATGTTGATCATATAATTTGCTACTTCGCGCTGCTCTGCCTCAGGAAAAATGACAGGAGATGTGGAAATACATTTATTATTGATACTTATACTTGATCATATGAAGTGAAATCCATAACATTTACCATAATTTTGAGGTCAAAAGAAACTCTACAGTAGTTTGACTGGTGGGAAGTGTATTCCAAGCTTAGTGTCCTTGGTATCAGCAGAATATTTGAAGAGAGAAGGACATATGTTGGCATGGCAACACTGCTTAACTCATATTTGTCAAGGCTGCTGTAATTACTTAGCAGAAGACATAGGTCACAGGAAGAATGTTATCAGAAGCAAAATTGCTCCATCTTCTTCTCAACTTCCAGGCCAAAGGTTTATAGATAAATGGAGAAGTGCGGTTTGACTGGAGGAACTTATTCTCTCCTGCTTTGACCTCAGCGAAATCTTGTATCAGTACATGTTTGTTGTCACGTGTTTTGATGTGAATTGCATATTATTTTGGTGAAAGTGTCTTTCTCTTGTTTACAGGAGAAAATGGCTGGATATAAAAGAACGAATTTGTTTATTTGAGGTGTTACTCTTGAATGTGTTTTGGACTCTCTACTCAATATCTGAGATCAACATCATCTAACAATTAGAATACAAATTAGCTTATCCAACAGTGTTTTTTTTAGGAGAGGTCATTAACATACAGTGTACTGTAGTGTATTTATAAAGTAAGGTTGTTCCTTTGGGGGCTGAATTGATTTGAAGTGGTAAAGCTGGAGGGCTGGTAAAACATGGTTGCTGCTGGATTGCTGCAAGGCTTGTGGTAGATTGAGGTTTAACACATCCTAAAACCATGAGCTGTGGTCTCCCATCATCACTATTACATCTAAAAGCTGTTCTTGTCAATGCAGGGGTTTGAGTTTTCTGATCAAAGTCTGAATTACCTCTTACCACTAAAGGCTGTTCATTGCATGTAAAAGTTGAAAATTTTCTCTCACAGATGCTGTGCTTTTAAGTAGGAGAATTCAGTGGCTGGCAATAATCTCTCTGCATCTCCAAATTCATTTAGCTTGCTTACAAATATGGAGCAGTAAAGCTTCTCAGATTAAACAGTGATAATAAATTTCTTAACTAAAAGCCTAAAGAATGGTTGCAAAACAGAATATTTATTGGTGTTTCTCTGCTCTTTCTTGAGACCTAAAATATTTTGCTTGCCTAGCTAACAAATACAGACTTTAAAACAAAGGTCATCTACTGCATGTGCCTTTCTATGCCACAAGACATATACAGACTGACTGACTTCTAAGGGATACTATGAAGAACATGTCTACTGGAAAAGAATTCCACTGTAGCTTATGACCTACTTCTCTATTTTGGCCGTTGGCTCTACCTTCTAGTGCTGCAGCCCTTTCAGCTCTCACTTCAGCACAAACTGAGCTGCAGCTACATTTGGAGAAGAGGCAAATAGGTGTTAGTGATTTCAGAAATGTTTGGGATTTTTTAACATAGTCTGATTCCAAACTATGATTAAAAATTATGTTGACAGTGTTATTTTCTTGAGCTGGTGTTTCCAGACCTTATTAAAACCTCTCTTTTGGTAAATGGAGAAATGTACTGCCTGCGCTGGATAATAATTTAGGAAATTATTATGAGGCCGGTTTAAATTCTTGTTGAAGCTTAAATTTAATATTATTTTTCTCTACTTTCCTGAAGTTGTGTACACAGTGTTGTAAAATTTCCCGTATAGAATTTCACACATGGGTTATAACATCCACTGTTTCTGATAAATGGCTTGTAAATGAGAGACATTATGGATTTTAATGGTATTTCATCTTTACTTCTATTTTCTTCTTGGGTTTATGATATGCTGCTTCTATTGATCCATACCATTAATGCACACATATGCTAAATTTATTTTGTGAGATTGTGCTAAACGTGGTTTGTTGGCTTTAACCTGGGTGTGTCTAAGGAGAGGAGTTTTTGAGCAGAAGGATTACTATTTGGAACACAGAGGTCTTTTCAAGGAAATAGTCCTAGGGAATGTTATGGATTTTACTTATAATTTTGACTTATCGATAAAGATAAAGGCCAGGGGGAAAATTTTGCTTTGCTTTACAGGAATACAGATTTCCAGTTGGTATAAATAGGCCTGAAATTTCAATGGACTTGCGCCACTTCATAATGTCAATGTGTATAGTTTCTGCTTTGGGGAAAGAATATCACTTTCGTCAGCAGCCTTTCAGTTGAATAATCCAGTAATTTATCTGAGTAGCACTCTGAAAATAAAAATGTAGAAATGTTCTTGTTGGAGCCGAGAAACAGAATAACAAGGCTGTCTGAGTTCACACCTTGCTGAGGATACTAATTGAAATTGAAAAATCAAAACAATTTAAACCAAAGCAAAAGCAATTAGCAAAAGAATATAATGATAGTGAAGTCTACCATTTGGAAATGGTCTTATCTGTTTCCCAGAAATCTTTATAAATTAAATTTCATTGGAAATGTTCCTTTTGTAATTGACTCATAGAGTGATCTGTTAGTGTTTCACGGTAATATTTCACTTTATTGAATTTGCTTAAAATTAGGTAGCACAGATTTTAGCCTTTTGTGTTGTGTGATCAGATCCCCGTGTTGCAAATACAGTCTGTGAAATCTGTAAGTAATGGCTGCAGTCGGTAGGACAGCTTGCTGAAAACAGCTCTTTCATATCTTGTGCAATTCTCCATACGTGCCATTGCATAGGGGACAGTACCTTGAAAGGACACCATTAATTTCATTGGTACTGCTTTATCAGCTCCTATGTGAACTCCCCGCAAGGGCTTCATTCTCCTTGCATAAAAATCAAAGATGACCTTGAAAAGTTAATGAGACAAATGGAGAAAAAAATACCTGCTGCAGTATGTTGGAAAAAAATAAAATGTTATCTTAAAACTATCAGCTCAAAAGCAATAACATCACCCATCTAGTGCATTGTGCTACTGTCTATTGCCTTGAGATTCTCAGTCAATTCTGGGACAAACCTGGGCTTCTGGGTTTTTTTTGCTTTCTCTGTTGTTCCTAAAATGTGTTGCTGTTTTGAGTATTTATGGCTTGATGTCTTTTTGGCTGTCGTCATTAACAAGACTTGTGGCTTATTGCTATTGATATAACAATTTCATTTTCACAGCGGGATAAAATAAACTGAAAGAGATTCAGGACCGAGGCTGAATGAATGTTCCGTACTGAAACATCACATTTATCCTGTAAGAACATGGGTGTCTTAACGTTGAGGATCTAGCTGACCTTTGACTGGACTATTTTCAGTGGTTACACATGCTACTGTTCTGGGGTAAAGGACAATGAATTGTCTCCTGCTGGAAGTGCCTTTTTATGAAAGATGTAATCACTAACAGCTTACTGGAACTATACTGTCTTGCCTTTCTTCTCGAGGATGAAAGTTGTATTTCAGGAGACCAAGGCATCTGTAACTTTCATTTTACATTTATATTATTAAGAAAACAAAAAGGCTACTTCCTCTATTGGTGCTAAACATTTAAACCTTCATTGACTAAAATGAACAACATTGACTAAAGCAGTTGAAAATCTTCTGGATTTAGTACTTATTTCTGATGCTGTCCAATTTGTAGGTAAGAATCCAACCCTGGCTTCTAGCTCAAGCCTCCCACTGAGTTCTACATAGTTTGTAGTTGAAATTCCCAAATGAAGAGTATGAGATTATAGTGTTTAGACTGTACCTTGGGATTTCCGAGATCCAAGTTGCAGTAGCAAAGAATTAAATATAGGGTTCATAGGGTACAGAGTTTAAACTTCCCTACTGTTATTTTTTGGTCTAAATGTATCTTATATTTGCCCTATGTCAGTGAGAGGAAGAGATTGGCTTCTCTCGGGAGGTGGGAAGTAAAGACTTGGACATTTTTCAGGAAGGCAGAGCTCAAAATTGGGCCTTTGAGTCTTTAAAACTGTCTCTAACCCCCATAACTGCACTGCTACTACTGCCATTTTCCCTTGTCTTTTCTTGAGTCTGTGTCCTTTTAGCTCATTTTTCCAAAGCTCTGCTCTGTCTTTCAAGAGGCTTCTGAGTAGAACTCTGTGGTCGTAGCAGATGACCAGGGATGGTTTTTGAGACTCATCCTGTCCTCAGGCCTGATCCAGCGGGTAGCTCCAGGCAGTATCATACTGTGGGTTTTTTTAAATCTTACTCTGAGGTGTTGTTTGTGCCCTGTAAAGGGAATGTATGTGTTTCAGCTGGCATGCAGGACTTCACTCCAAAGAGTAGGCGTTGCACTGAGAATTTGTGACCTCCTGAACAATTTCAGTGTTTGTGCCCTGTATCTGATTTGCCAGTTGACCTTACTGTGCCTTCCTTGTAAAATTAGGTTAATATTTTCCAGCTCAGCATTAAATATTACGATGTACCTGGATATTAGGATAATGCTGACACTATTATTTCTTTATGTGTATATACATTGCAATGAACTCAACTGAACTTGTATTCACCATTCTGCTCATGAGCTTTCAAAATAAATTACTTAAAGCTAGAATTAGGTGCAAAGAAGAGCTACTAGTGTGATTAGAAGATGGGATGTAATATGTGAGAAATATTTAGAAGAAATTGATTTATTAGCTCTACTGAAATGAAGGCAGAGTTAAGTGTGAAGGCATATGGTTATCAAAAGCTGGGGTTCCAAAACACTTTTAAAATGAAGGCAAACACCTAACAAGACTTTGCAAATAGAAGATTATGAAATTTTATCCTAAACATTTGACTGGAAGAGAGTCATTGCATTCCGAAACCAACTACATTCTGATAACTTATAAATTTCTAGGAGACTCCCGATATCGCTTCTCTAATGTCTCTTGGTTTCTAGCAATCTTTGAACTTCTGTGTCTTCCAAAGCAATGAGAGGTGATAGTACAATGAAACTGCTTGTTCCAAAACCCTAAGTAAACTTAGCAAGTAAATCATCAGATTATCTAATGTTTTTCAGCTGAAATTTTTAGGATTCTTGCATCTAGGACAAGTTTAATTTACATTATTTTGGAAAGAGATACTGCAATGCGTTTGTCCCTCGCAAGATGCCTATGCTATACTCACATAATAATGTTTTGTACAGTTTTAGAATTAATGGAAATTTAGGAATCTAACCGCACTTAAAATTCAACTATGTGTTGTTGCTTTCTGATTTTTTAATGAAATTAGTAGTTAAATGCTCACTGCTATATTTTTTGAGAACTGAGTACCACTTTTTCAGCTATGATCCCAGAATTTAATTTAGTCTTTTGACATTTCATAAAACTAAAATTCTAATATTAGTTGGGGTTTTCGTTTTTTTTTTTTTCAGAAATGTATTTTCCCAATTATTGATACGGTTACAAAATAATTAAGAGAGCTAAGAAAGGAAAAAAGAGCTATAGTATAGAAAGCACTCATACAGTAAGCCAGTGTATATTTCATGTCTTGGATTTGACCTTTAAATGAAGTTCCAAAATGTACCTGTAACAATTAAATATGCAGCTTTCACCTGAGATATTTTCGTGTTCACATCGCAATTTCTTGTACATACCAGAAAATCTTCAAGTGCTTCAAACATTGTGCTTTCATTCTGGCATATAGATAAAATTACTCAAATATATTTGCATTTTTTTTTAATTCTACAATTCCCTTTATACCTGTTCTTAATAGTCTCACAATAGCACTGGTAAACAACAGTGCAGATATGTGGGATATGTGTGATATCTCCTATGATAATTGCACTCCCACACAAGTAATTTTTAGGCATGCAAAATTTGGGGTTTTTTTTTATTATTTCTTACAAATCAGTTTTGTATAAGAGACAAAAGATATAATCCTGCTTATTGTACTATGTGGTGAATTCATCCAGTAATATATTTCAATCAAAATCTCAAATAACTAATTTTGCACAAAGGTAGAATTTAGACTTGACATTGTTATTTAATATATACTGCTGTATCAAGTGGACCAAGATTATCCTGGCAGAGAAGGAAACCGAAATCAACTTTGTGGACAGTGTGTATTTGAGGTTAGCATTTCAGATTGATACACAAGTGTTATTCATTTTCTTGTCTTGGACTGACTTTTGAAAGAAACTGGAAAGAATCTCTGATCTCATCTTTGGATATCTCTTTTTATGGAGAAACTGGAAAATATTTAGTCAATTCTTTTACGACAAGGAACGTCTTCTGAATTG
This sequence comes from Apaloderma vittatum, assembly GCF_000703405.1. Taxonomy (NCBI): domain Eukaryota; kingdom Metazoa; phylum Chordata; class Aves; order Trogoniformes; family Trogonidae; genus Apaloderma; species Apaloderma vittatum. The sequence continues at coordinate 220 of NW_009719585.1, read as the reverse complement.
CAATCAAGAAATCGTATTCCAGTGAGAAACTGCTGAGCCTAGGTACTTCTATGACTTCTGTTTCCAAAGATGGGGTTATTTATAGTCATGAATGTATTAATTTATATATATTACTATGTATAATTATGACATATATAGGAAGCAAGAAAAGGTATTATCCCTACATTGCAGAGCATGTGAGTCATTAAAAAAATTTATCCAGATTGTTAATCATAGAATC
>NW_009719584.1:0-487 GCF_000703405.1 Apaloderma vittatum | reverse complement strand
GCCGAGTACAGGGGCATGATCACCTCCCTAAGAGACCTTTCAGATCACTGAGTCCAACCACTAACCCAGCACTGCCTGGTCACTGCTAACCTGAGCACCAGATCCCCACATTATTTAAATCTCTCCAGGGATGGTGATTCCACTACTGTTCCAATGACCCCTGCAGCCAACAACTTCTTCCTAAACCTCCAACTTCACACTCTCCTACACGTTTTGAATTATAGATTCCACCCGCTAGAATTCCAAACCCACCTGGGGTACAAAGGGAGACAAATCAAGGTCTTACTTGAACTTTGGAGCCATTTCCAAACGCGTCTTCGCAGAAACGCCCTGAAATCCGCAGCACGCTCGGGGAACCAACCTTCTCGCCGCCCCTTGGAAAAGACTCATCAGCATCCCTCCATTTAAAAACAAAAAAATAGGAATTCTCTGTCAGTTTTCTTTCGGGATTTTCCTCCTGCGCCTTTAATTCCCTCCCCTTCGAGCT
>NW_009719583.1:0-13422 GCF_000703405.1 Apaloderma vittatum | reverse complement strand
GAGGTTGTGGAGTCTCCTTTTCTGGAGACTTCCAAAACTGATCTGAACCGGTTCCTGTGTGGCCTGCCCTAGGTGATCTTGCTCTGGCAGGAGGGTTAGGCTAGATGATCTTCTGAGGTCCCTTCCAACCCCTGACTTTCTGTGATTCTGTGATTTGCTTTGTGATTGCTCTTCCCTGTTTGTCCACACTGGAAGATATTGGAGTGTGGTGCCTAGCAGCGGAAATCAGGAAATTTGGTGGGATAGGGAGAAATCCCAAGCATTTGAGCTGAAGGAACCAGGAGAGTCTCCAACATCCCCTGGTTTAGTTAAAGCCATAAGTGTTGTGCTAGATGTAATGTGTGAGGAGACATTTTAAAAAACCAAATAATAATTTCTTAAAAGTACTTAATTCTAGCAATTTTAAAACATTCGAGAATCTCAGGACAAAATCTATGGAACTTTCCCTTAAAAATAAAAAAAAAAAATAAAGCACTTAATTCCACTTTATCTTCAACATTGATATTTCAATTTGCAGATTTTGCAGATCAGCTGAGCAAGATGCAGCTAAACATTGAGATGGCTTAATATAGTGGCAGAAGCAGAATATACTTCACTTTGGTTGCCCCACTGTATCGATGCAGCTTTACTGCTTGTGGACAAGACATTTCTTCCTCATTCTGGAATGTTAGTATGTCCAGGTTGCTGCCTGTTTGGACAGATGAACATAATTCCCTACTGTACTGTAGATATGCCTTCAGGCCATAGTCTAAAAATTCTGGAATGGCAGGCTTAGACTGTATGACATTTTAAAAATAAATCATTCCTTGGTTCCTAATGGTCTTATTTAAGTCACCTCTCTCTTCTCTTAGTTTCCTTGGTGTTCAGAAGAAGATAGCAACAGTTAACCTGGAATTTTGAAAAAAAAATAAATAAATTAAAAGCAAGTGATATTTTGAAAATAAAAGGATCGTCACGAAACTTGGTATTAGAATTATTTAAGGTTATGATAGCAATGTGTATATGTTATTTCAACAGTAAAAATTGCTGGGAATGAAAAATTATTTGAGATAATAGATGATTACTAGTGTAACTGTAATTTTCTTCTCCATTAAAGTCTGGTGTTTTGCTTCAGAACACTTACCTAACAAAAACAGCAGTTCAGTTCATCAATAACTTTTCTCAGTATTATGACTGCAAGGTCGCGTCCATTACCAGACAAACATTTTATTTGTAATAGAGTGTTCTACAGATCATTATATCCATCCCATATTGTAGTACAAATCTAGTTAATATTTCTGTTTGACCTCTGTTGCTTTGGGGAGAATATTTTGGTTTGATAATACATGTATAAGGTCATTGGAACCTTGCCTTTTTTTTTTCTTTTTTTTTTTCCTTAGAGCAGAAAACTTAATAGGTGCATCATGCTCTAAGATACTCCTGAATTATGCTTGTTTAGTGCTCATACTTTTCAGCCAAGATCAAGATATACTTTGAACATTGCTCAGGTTCAGCTATGATGAATGATGTTAGTGGCAGATTTTCAAAGCAGAGTCAGGAAAATGCTTATGAATTGAAAGCTTTCACACCTTATATGATAACAGATGTAGTTTTCAAGATGTTTATACTTCTATGTCCTTAAGTAATTTACTTGTTGATCCAGTTGTTTTCCCTCAGAGGGAGAAACTGAACCTTCTGACTTTCTCAAGAATGCTTTCACACTGATGTGTTGTAGGAAAGAGAGGCAACTGTCATCAAAGCCACTTCAGCAAGGCCACTGAAATCTTGAGCTACTGTTTAAAAAGAAGTGTGGCCAGCAGCTTGAGGGAGGTGATTTATCCCCTCTACTATGCTCTCCTGTGATTGCACCTGCATACTGCATACTGGGTGCATCCTGGCGCACTACTCTCCTGTGATTGCACTTGGCATACTGCATTCTGGGTGCACAGAATAAGAAATACCTCATAGGTGGAAAATGCTGCTACTTCAGTTATGAATACTAGAGTTTTGCATTTAATGGTGGTGGATGAATGTTTCATCAATATTTTTAGAATGAATAAATATACTTTTCTTTGAATAAATTATGTATGTAAACGTACTCTTTTTAAAAAAATATTTGGCTAGCTAATCTTTTAAATCACTGCATGTGTGATATGTAGAATCTTCTGCTCTTAGAAGCATGTAGATAAAGAAAGCCACTGGCACCTCTGCTTCTGTGTAATCTCCCCAGAATACCATGAACTCCATCATGTGTAGCAGCTGATTGCACCAGAGCTCAGTGTATTGGAGCCTTGTAGCTGTGAGAACATGACGCTTCTTATCTGGTGGAAAAGATGCACTCATGTACATTGTGAAAATTGTGAGTGTTTACAGTGTGACTGCACGTTATGTGCCAAATCATGTTATGGGCAAGAGGAAACACACCATAAACATATGGGAGTTAGTTCAATTAATGTTTTAGCAGTCTGATAGTAAAAAACAATCCATTAATAAAAATATAACTTCAGTGATCATACAGTTGAATTTGATACATAGGAAAAAAACTAGCATCGGCCCCTCCTCCCTGAAGTTGTGTTCACCCTGTATTAGCTCCCCAATATCCAAGAGTCAACCTCCATTACCCAAAAAGACAGGGGCACAGATGTTCCTGGGGAGTCATCAGCATCCATATTAAAGTCTCTTAAAGATGGCTCCCTTTCCCCAGTCCGGAGCCCTCTTGGGTTTATTCTGAAATACTTCTCACAGTCTACCACCTCCTCAGTGGTTTCTAGATAAAATTAAAAAGTTGCAGGCTCTCCCTCTGCACCTGCTGACACAGTTTGCCACAGAGTGATCACTAGAGGTTTTGAGATCTTTGTTATGCATTGCAGTCACAAAGCTTTAACTAACTCAGGCTGAGCAACAGTCACTTGGCCACAAGACAATTGCTAAAAGAAGTTAAAGCCAGCTCAGGTGTGGGCAAGCACAGATGGGTCCTGAAACCCTGCACTGTCAAGTCAATACAACACATATGATCTCTTATTGGTAATAGCAAAGTTGAGTTTACTGGGCTGCATGTACTATTCCTTATTGCAGCTAATGTTTATTTTTATATAACTCTGAATTTTCAGTTATAAAGCAATAGGTTGCAGGTGGATGTGCAAAATATAAAGTGTTTGTTTAATCTAAACCACAATTTTAATGTTTATACAAGAAAGCTAGATTAGAAAATCTGATTTTTCATATTTTTTCATTGTTAAAATAGCCATGATATTACTTATTTATACTCCTATAAACTGGAGAACAGCTATTGCAGGCTTCAGCATTGGAAAATGTTTACACAGATGCAAAAAGTTAATAGTTCTATATGAAGGAGAAACCTGTTGAAGACTTGAACAGTGTGGTTGGCATAGAATATTTTGATGGAGATTTATAGGCTACGTATAATTTTAACATGTTTCATCTTTTTATCAATACATTTTTTTTAGTGCTTCTGACACACTCTTAGAGGCTTGTCTAAGTATAGTGAAATTAAGGATTAAATGAAAGTGTACTTCATTATTTTTGTATTTCAAAATAATGCAAAAGACCCCCATAAAATTTTGAAAACAATACATTTTTTTTAGTGCTTCTGACACACTCTTAGAGGCTTGTCTAAGTATAGTGAAATTAAGGATTAAATGAAAGTGTACTTCATTATTTCAAAATAATGCAAAAGACCCCTATAAAATTTTGAAAAAAAAACCCCTACTGTTCTGTGTAGTCAGGTTCATTTCCTTACAAATTATGTTTACCTTTTAAACATTTACCTAGGTGTCACATTAGTTGACATTAACTTCAAGTAAAACAAAGGATAGTGTCAAAGAAGACGTTATCAGCTCTACATAAATGCACTTGCATACTATTTTTAAAAGGCCAAAATTTTTTGAGTTACAACAGATTACAATCTTACATTGAATGTTAAAATATGCATTTGAAGGTTCATTTTCTCAGTGAAACAATTCTAATAAAAGTTCAAATTTCAAAGTCCATATCCTATAAACAGTTCCAAGATTGTATATTTTGTTTAAAATTTCATAGCATGTTGTTCAAATTTTTCTATTTTCTTTTAAAAATAATCAAGAAAACTTTTCATGTAAATATATGCACCTATACACACGCACAAAACTGAATTAAATGGAGTTAAACTGAAATATTTGTAAGAAATGGAAATGCATTACCATACCTATAAACAGTTCCAAGATTGTATATTTTGTTTAAAATTTCATAGCATGTTGTTCAAATTTTTCTATTTCTATTACCATAACTAAATTTCTTACTGTTAAAACCACTTAAACATAGCACTGAAATAAGGGGATATATTGTGATCACCAAGACAGTGACCTACTTTAATAAATTGCTTAATATAACAAGGAATCTAGACCAACTTCAGCGGACTGGCCCATAATTGACTGATATGCAGGCAAGTGACAAAGTCAAGTTACTTTCAAAATGCCCGTAGGTAAAAAAAAAAAAGTTGAAAAAAAACATGGAAAGAGAGAAAGTGAGGAAGGAATGAAGCTATTAAAAGAATGAAAACTTAAATGTGAAATGTAAGGTTGACACATACATAAAGTAGCTGATATGGTACAATATGATATAACTTGATGCTAATTGCAGTCAGAAAAAAGTTTAATAAAATATAAAGATTACTCAATTTGCATTGATTAATGTTTGCTCAAGTACTTTCTGTGATTCTCTTTCTCTTTTTATTACTAGGGCTTGGAGTAAGTAAAACATGTTAGTTACAAATCTGATTAGATATCTGAGAACAGCTGGATCGGCAAATGGAGCAACAGATCAGACTTTGTAGCATAAATCTCTGTTTTAAAGCAGAATGGTGTAATGACTTAGGGGAAAGTAAACATATTAAGTACTGATAAAACATATTATCATATCTATTACCTAAACCAAAAGACAGTTGCATCATATCTGAAAGCAATGTAACACCACTATTAATCATATCCAATACTTTTCTCAAATGAGTTACACGATTTATGAGAAACATCAAACAATGTATTAATCAGTAACATAATTCATATTAGTAACATAAATCAGTGAAATAATTTGTAGAAATACATGATTTATAAACAGATTTATAAACATATCATATGATTGAGTGTAAATGTCAGTCTGCTGATAAGAATATCTGAGATGTAATTATATCTGTTAAGACTAGCTATTAAAATACTTATTTAAATGGCCACAAGCACATTATATGGAATGTATTCAGCAGTGTGAATACCTGCTCTCATTCTAGATTGAGGAAACTCTGTACAAAACTCTCAGCTACAGAAATAATTCCAGTTACAGTAAGAAAAACTGATTTGATAACATAGACAGTGAGTTTCATGTTACTTCTCTATGCCTCTCTCAAAATCAGAATTAGGTAAAAATGTGTTATAGCCAAGGGCAGGGCTGCCATCCAGAGGGACTGAAACAGGTTAGAAGAAAGGACCAACAGGAACTTTATGAAACACGGAGAGAAAAACTGCCAAGTGCCTCACTTGAACAGTCTAACCCCCTGCAACGGTACAAGCTGGGGACTGGCTGGCTAGGCAGCAACTCTGATGAAAAGCACTTGGAAGTCCTGGTAGATGGTAGATTACAAATAAGTCATTAGTCGTCTTTCATAGTGATGAAGTCAAATGACATATCAGGATATATAAACAGGACTGCAGCCAGTAGCTTCAGGGAAGTGATCACTCCCCTTCATGTGGTTCTTACCGTATCTGTAAGATTGTGCCTAGTTTTGAGTAGTCTTGGCGTGATATTGATGAATTTGGATGAGTTCCACAGAGATGAGCCATCAACCAAGACGATCAAGAACTGGAGCATTTGCACTGTGAGGAGAGACTAAGTGAGTGTGACTTGCACAAGCTGGAAAAGAGATTGCTTTTGCCAGTAGGAATTGTGGATGTTAATAGACACCTGCTGGTGCCTATGAGGGGATTATCAAGAAAACTGAGGTAGGCTTTGTATTGAGGTGAACAGCAAGAAAACTAGGCACAACAGTCACAAACCGAAACAAAGAAGATTCTGACTAGATAGAGGGGACAATAAAAACACTATGGGATAGCTGGGCCTTCCTACATGTTTCTTAAAGAGGTTGTGGAATCCTCATCCCTAGATGTTTTCAAGATCCAAATGGGCAAAGCCCTTAGGATCTTTGTGTGAATTCAGCGATGTCTCTGCTCAGTGTTTTGATGAGCTATGAGTCTGTGTATTTTCTCTGTTTTGAGATGTTTCAATATTCAGTATTTGGTTTGTCCTGCAGGAGGACAGAAATTATAGTGGTATTCCAGTGAGGTGAATAGACCAATAGTTAGGTACTGTACTGCCTCTAGGCTCTTTGGTGACCAACATCACTTTAGGTCTTGGGATCTGCTATGCCTGGGCAGAAAAATGAATCAGAGTTATAAATGGCAGTGATATTTTAGTGAAGTTATGCAAATATACCAGTTTGATGCTCCAAAAGCAAACAGGGAAAATTGTGTAAACTCTTTTGTCCAAATTAAAAGAATGAAAATACAGGAATGTATATATTCTTCACTGAAATACCAGTAGTTAATCAGTTTTGAGTGACTAGAGATTTTAAAAAAGAAATTATAAAGTAAGAGTGTAGACTGCACCGAATATAGGCAAATAAAAAACATTAATTCTGCAGCTGAAAACTTTGTCTGGGATTGGATTTAGATAAGTAGAGGCCAATGAGTTACGTTTAGTTTTTAATTCAGCAGAGATCATCAGAGATAAAGACTTATGAGCTCACAGTCCAAGTATATACTTGAGACAGACGTCACAATGTTCATAGCAGTTCTGAGTCTGCTTTGGGTCCATCAGTCTAGGTTAACTGAAGGTTGATGCAAACAAGAACCATAAGAGTAGTTTGAGGATGTACTTCTGGTTTGAATGAAACTAGTGAGAAGTTCTGTGATCGTGATAAACATAGATTTTGAGTTCAGTTTAGAGAATGAGCCAACAGGAATAGATGAGAGATTTGTTGTCTTTTGAAGGGTTAATTGAATATTGACCTAAAAAAAAATAAATCCATAAAAATGTAGTTCTGGAGGCGGCAGAAATACTCTTTGTCAGGTTTCTAAGTTGATATTAAGAACTGAAGTCAAACACATTTGACCTTTGTACCAGAAAAATTCACAGGAAATACAATAAGTCTCTAACTAATAAATATACGGATAAATACATATATTGTGTAGTCAGATGATATAGAGTTCTTTTTCAAAAGGCTTTCAGCAAAGTCTTTTTTTTGAAGGTTCTTAAGAAAATAAACTGTCATGGTATAAAAGGTATAAAAGGAACTGTAAAAAGGAGAGATACATCAGAATTCTCTTTTTCAAAATCTGAAAAAAGACACCTAAAATAGCAGAAACACTGCAGACACAATGGAGACTTCTTAAAGACACTGTCCTGGATGTTCTGAAGAATACATACCACCTATTAAACAAATACTTGAGAAAATGCAGAAGGAATATAACAAGGGTAGATCATAAGAAAAAAGAAAGCTTCCAGAAAACCTTCTTTCTATCCACGTAAGAAAAATGGGAAAACCCATAAATTTTAGTTGTAAAAAAATTGGTTGAAGAGCAAGTAAAAATCATGGGATGTGCTCAGGTTATATAGCAGTTACTCATGCCAACATATGGTTATAGAATCATAGAACCAGAGAATGATAGAATGATAGAATGATAGAATCATAAAATCATAGAATCATAGAATCATAGAACAGTTTCGGCTGAAAGAGACCTTCAAGGTCAAGTCCAACTTTTTCCTAGCCCTATGAACACCACTAAACCATGTCCCTCAGCACAACATCTACTCACCTCTTAAACACCTCCAGGGATAGTGACTCAACCACCTCCCTGGGTAGCCTGTTCCAGTGGCTGACAACCCTCTCAGTAAAGAAATTCTTCCTAACATCCAACCTGAACCTCCCCTGGTAACTTAAGGCCATTTCCCCTTGGCCTATCACTCACCACTAGGGAGAACAGACCATCCCCCACCTCACTACAACCTCCTTTCAGATAGTTATAGAGAGTGATAAGGTCTCCCCTCAGTCTCCTCTTCCCCAAGCTAAACAGCTCCAGATCCCTCAGCCATTCCTCATAGGACATAAGTTCCAAATTCTTTACCAGCTTGGTAGCCCACCTCTGTACCCCCTCCAGCACCTCAATGTCCCTCTTGTAGTGAGGGGCCCAAAACTGGACATAGTACTTGAGGTGAGGCATCATCAAAGCTGAGTAGAGGGGAATGATCACCTCCCTGCTTCTGCTGGCAACACTATTCCTGATACAGGTTTTCTACAGCCAAGGTGGGTGGTTAAACTCTGCCTAGTTTCTTTTTAAAATCACTGTCTCCTTATTATGATGGCCTCTGAAGTCACCTACTACAGCTAGTAACGGCAAAAATTGTTTAAATATCTTTCACTCAGTGGGGAGTAGAAAGTGTCCAGTGACTAGGTTTTCTTGTTTGGTTGGTTTTGGGTTTTTTTCTGTTTTTGTTTTGTTTTGTTGGGGTTTTTAAATGGAGACTAAGGAGGGTGCAAGGGACTACAAACTAATGTCAGAAGTTCCCCCCGCCCAAAAAATAAATTAAAAATTGCTTCACAATTAATTTGAGTTCTTGAAAGAATGTTCTTATATTTTTCAAATCATTTGTGGATTAATGATTTATTAAATGGTAAGAGAGAGGAAGTAATTGATAGGTAGCTAGCGGAAAGGAAGGATTCTGCAGGAATCTATGACATGAGGAGAGCATTTGAACACATTGATTTGGAGAAGTTTGGAAAGTGAGATAAAAAGTTTGCTGGTGATAGGAAGTTATTCTGAAAAAGTTAAATCTGAATAGTTTTTAAAAGTTGTATCTGATTTGATAATGCAGTGTATCTGAGAGATAAATTACTAGGCAGAATTCAGAGTTGGTACATGCAGAAATAATATGATTTCTTTGCCTTTGACTGTTATGTAAGAAAAATGTTAAGTATTTGGAAAGAACTACAGGCTCTTAAGAAGTTGTATGTACTTAGGAAAGGCATAAAAAAGCAATTGCAAGTATTTTTTTTCTGAAAACCTCATCTCCTTGATTAGAAGAGACAAAAATGGAATATAGAATTCTGAGAATGATTATGGAAGAAATAAAGAATAAAGAACATCAGTATGACATAATATTCCTATACTTTGAATATGATATGCAGTTATAATTATACCATCAGAAAAACATATTTTAAGACTCAGACTAAGGAAATAGGATGATCAGATGTGCGATATCATCTCTGCATGAAAAGAACTCTTCAACCTAGAAAGGAAGTACTTGAACAGTGGCATGAAAAAGACAATATAATAAAAAGTTTTACTAAAAAGATAAAAGGAAGAAACTTCTCACTCTGTTAAAATAGGCAAACATCTAATAAAATGATGTAGCAGCGTATTTAGAACACTGTATGTTAACCATATCTTGGAGCTCTTTGTTAATGTTTAAGTATAAATAGACACTCCCACTGACGAAAGAGTAGCAACTTTCAGAAGACAAGTTCATAATCTGCTATTTGATGGAAAGTAGGAAGGCACAGCAGAAGAAGGATGTCTCTTAATAATCTGTTAACAACCATGGACAGTGATAGGATTTTAGACTAGATAAAGATTTAGGCTAGGCTAGGCAGACATTATTTCTTTAGCATAAATTCATACTGCAAAATTCAAAGCATTTTCCTGGGGAGAAATGTCAAAACAAAGCTTCATAGAACGAGTGAAGGATTTCATATAAATTAAATTTAACCGTTTAAAATCTGTGGCATATCTTAACCTAGGCATCTAGATTCTTTCTGGAGTCATATGGGAGAAAAAGTACCTCCAGGCCAGAGGAAATTACATTGCTTTACTTGGTCTGAGTATGTACTTTAAAAAAGGATTCACTCAATTATCGACATTTATTTTGAATTTTAAAATATGCTTAGATTATTATTTTTAATATCTAAAATATTTCTAAGGTCACCTGCTTTTTTTTTTTCTTTAGGGGTCAGCTTTATATTTTTTAACTGGGGCACTGGCAAAGAAAGTTCAATTGTTGAGGCTATTCCAACAGACCCCGCCTGTGACTCATATGATTTCAAACAATGCATCTAGTAATAGGAGATTTTTATGGCAAACAACATTTGTCAAAGCTTGGGATTTAACTAAAAATTCCTACAGTGTTTTTCAAACCATAGTTTTCCACTGTTCTGAAAAGTTTTCAGCTTAAAGAGCTAATAACTGAACTAAGCTACTACAAAATGATTCACATTGGAAGCTCTTAATTAATTAATTAATTAATCATTAATTAATTAATCATTAATTAATGTGTGTTGACAATTGTGTGGCTACTGTATTAAACAGTTATTCAGCAGCTGAAGATGTTTCTCCTGTACTTTAGGAAGTATTTTTACATTTTGATTAAACAGTGACTGAATCAAAAATGAAAGCTTTGCTTGAAACTATGAGCATTATATTTCCATTATCATCACTATCCTAAGAAATATTCAGTTACACCTAAATTTTTCTTTAGCATCATAAGTCTTTTTGCCTTTATTTTTTTAGTCTGATCCTAAATCAGCTTAAAGGACCTTAAAAGTTTTTGTTGAAAAAGTTTTTTTTGCTGAAAAGTTTTTTTTTGGTTTTGCTGAAGTGTGTACCTGTAATATAACTGATTTATGTTCCCAAAAACTCTCCTAGAATAAAAACATTTTTTTTAAAAAAAATTTCTTTAGTTCTAATTCAATGTCTTATGTAGTAGTTCTTGTAATTGTTAATAGTAGTTTGCCACTGGAATCAATATACCTGGATTTATTTGGAATAGTTTCAGGCATTTTTTTAAAGTGTATTTTAGAAAATGCAATGAATGACCTTCCTTATGTTACCTTATGAAAAAACAGAACTGTTGGATTGCTTTTTTTTAAGCTGTTGATCCTAGAAGCATATGGAGATATTACACAGTACAAGTCTCATACTTCATCACCCCATCAGAATAATTAAATAGTTCATTAGGCATTCAACCAGCATTGCAATCCAACAGCTACAGCTTGGATGTGCTGACTCAGCCTCTATAGTGAAAGAATAGAAGCAGAAGATGGTAACATATATATGAAAATCAGAACATGTTGCAATTAGAGGAGAATAAACAAAATAAAAAATTTCTTACCAGTTTAAAAGATGCACACAATTTCAAAAAAGAAAATGAAAGAAGATGCAACTGAGTTGCTAAAAAAAAATAAATAAAATTAACCATGCCATCAGCATTTTGGGTTAAACTTGTTAAGAAAGTCCACTTAAAAAATAGGAGCTAATTTCAAGTTTCCTTTTCAGTACACTCAGGATGGAAAAACACAGGAGATTATGTAAACAAGAGAGATCACGATGGGGAAGAAAAAGAACAGCAATTGTAGCTTTTTTTACTGTAGTTAAGTTGTTAGTTAGGCTTTTACTTTATTTGGTTATTCTACCTTAAGATTTCCTCATCTACATTAGTAATTTTTTTTAAAAAAAATTATTGCCTAAGGGATTTATCTTCTCATTATTAGAAAGTTTAATGTGTGACTGTGTACCTAAGCATAGTTTCCGTGAAGAACACATTATCTCAAACGACTATCAAACTATCAGACTATCAAACTGTAAGTACATTTTAGGGTTTTTCCACTCTGTTAACTTCTGTTGACTTCAACTTTTTAATGTCTTCAAATTTTCAAAGTTAAAGTGTTAGACCTGTAAGTAGTATGTCACTGATTCCCAGCAGGAACTGTGAATAGCAGTCTCATATTGTTATTTAGATGCTGATTTCAACTTAGTTATTTTTTACAGTAAGGTTTTCACACAGTTATGTTAATCAATGATCTAAATGCCCATGATATTTTGTTATTCAGATTTAGATCTGGCTAAACTTACAACCTTTGGCCTACCTGATTCTTTGGGGAACTCATTAGCCTGTGTATCTAGAAATCCCTTTTACAGCAAATGTGACTGATTCGTACATTCTGAAATGTTCCATATTCTTCTTTTAAAGTATTAGAAGTTACGGGCAAAGCAGTTACTAACAAAGACCCATATGATTTATATTTACAGTCATTGGTATTTCTATTTTCTAAGATAAGCAGATGGGAATTATCTAATTCTGTTGAAATTAATGAACTGTAGTCTTTAGAGGGGGTATAAACTTGAATGGTTTATTGTGCTTTACTGATTTACTGCATTTTTGCTGTCATAATTTAGGGGATTAGAAAGCACAGGGACAAGTAACCCATCTATCTATTGGTTAATTATGTCTTGGTCAATAAACTGTTTGAGCTGAATGTGAGTGGTTTATTGAAACATTACTAACCAAATAATACTTAGCTACCAAGGTTGAAAAATCTCTTTGACAACCAATTTTCACATTTAGACACTAAGTCAAAATTTCAGGAAATTATGCAACATTTGAAGGAAACCAGAACAAATTCAGCGATTTAAGATCTTTTTAATTCAGTAAGAGTAATGGACTTGAACCTAAGCATGAAGAAAAGTAGAAAGAAAACTTTTACTTTATGATTTTTTTAAAAATAAACAACACAGAAAATTCTCATCAAAATATTTCCAGTATATTGTATTCCATAGGATAAAATCAGTTGTCATATAAATAATATGAGAAAAAATCTAGTTTATATAGATCTTTTTTTTAATTAAAAATAAAAAATACGTATATGAACTGGATCCTCTGGATACTCTGAACTGGATGCCCTCTCAGCTTGTGATTCCATCACTAAAATCTTCACACTGATTGGGAGCTAAGGCAAGCAGAGAGACAATACAAAGCAGAACCATTTTATTAGTAAGACCTTTTTTCTGTGTTCTGCCCTTTCCTGTGTTCTGCTTCTTTTCCTTTCCTCTCTTTTCTTCACACTCTGTAATATATCTGTGTCATCTGCAGGATTTTGGTTTTTTTTCTAAATCACTATTGCAGCAGAAAACTGAGAGACTGCATTTGTTAGAAGGTAATAATCCTTCTATGAAACCGTAAGGAGCTTTTCTGGACAAGGCAGATGTCTTGAATGCAGTAGAATAGACTGTCAGCAGAAAATAAAAATAAAAAAGAAAATAAAAGAGACATATGTTCAACATGCAACAGAAAGTATAGTTTGTATTGTGATAATAGACAAATCTTTCATTTTGAAGCCTCCAGAAATTTTATTTAAGCATATCACAAGTCTCTTATTGTCATTTTCTCCAACTATAATATTAGTAATTGGCTTTATTTCCAACTGCAATATTATCAACGGATTTCATGTAAAAAGACTGCCTATAGATTCTGCTTTAATTCTTACATGTTTTATGCACCTAACAAAGCAAATAGAGTGACAGGCTTAACACTCATAGGTTCTCCCTTCCCTTCCCTTCCCTTCCCTTC
>NW_009719582.1:0-838 GCF_000703405.1 Apaloderma vittatum | reverse complement strand
ACCCCCAGCCACCAGCTCCAGGTGCCCGACCACCCCTTCCTAACGCCGTCGCCGGAGTCTCCGGACCAGTGGTCCAGCTCGTCTCCTCACTCCAACGTGTCCGACTGGTCCGAGGGCATCTCCAGCCCTCCCACGAGTATGCAGTCGCAGCTGGGACACATCCCCGAAGCCTTCAAGTAGAAGACGGTGTTTCAGAGACGCTGGCGCTCAGTGGGAGTTAGAAGCTCGAGGGAGATCTTTTTTTTAAAAGGACGCTGGATGCTTTTATTAAAGGATCCTTTTTAAATATGTTTTTATAAAAGAAAAAATTAAAAGACAAATTAATTCCTTTTTTTTAGTATTTATTTATGTACTTTTTATTTTACATGAAAACACTGCCTTTTTATTTATATGTTCTATTGTTAAGAACTCAATGTGGGACACCAGTTGTGTTTCAAGAAGTCAGAAAATTAGGTTTTTATAGGACATTCTCTTTTGTTTGGGGGGGTTCGCTGTGTTTGATTTGACAGGAAATGTTTATGTAGAGCTATAAGCAGCAATTGGTGATTCTGAAATGCCATTAATTTATTTTTTTTTTCTCTTTCAACTCAAAGAGAGGTGAGAAAGAAAAGGGGAAGGAAAAATTGACTAAAAATACCACTCCTTAGGGGAAAAAATAAATTAAGCGTGGATAGATTTTTGAAATGTACTTTAAAATGTTTCCCTTGCTCGTATATCTGAGAGGACATTTTATGGTACCAGTCATGAATCTTTGTTTAAATTTCAGTATTATATAGTTGTACATTTGCCTTGATAATAGACATTTTTGTTCTCTCTTGGTTTTATATATATATAAAAA
>NW_009719581.1:0-6386 GCF_000703405.1 Apaloderma vittatum | reverse complement strand
GATGTGGATGTGGTGCTGCTGTGCCTGTGTGTGCTGCGAAAGGGACTTCTGTGAGCCTGTGAAGGTGAGAGGGTTGTGGAGCATCACTACAACGGCGTTAGTGGTGTTATTTGGCTGGTTTATTTAAGTCTGTGGTAGAACCTGACCTCGTTTTGTGGCATCTGCCTTGGAAATGCTGCGTTTTCCTCCAGGCACTGCTGCTGAATTTCTGTGGTTGTTTTTTCATACAGCTTTTCTTCACTTCGGAAGCTGAGAAGTATGAAAAAAAGGCTCCTGTGTGAGTGTTGCAATCTATAAACAAGATCAAGCAGTGCTGCTTTGGGGGGTTTTCTGGTTTTTTTGCTGGTTTGGGGTTTGGATTGTGTGATACAATGAATGATGAGAAAAGGGGAGAGTAAATACAGCCTGATATCAGAGAGACATGTTTGCATCTCTGGCTTTTTTGTTGTGGCCTCTTGTTCTGCTGTTTTAGCTGTGCAGAATGTATTTTCAGGAAGCAGTAAAGAAACTGCAGAATCATATTTTCCGTCCAGGTAAAAAAAAAGCAAGAACATGCTGCTTCCCATGGAGTCAGTGACCTTCAGAAATGAATAAGTACTTTTCCTGGTTTCATTTAGCTGCGTAGCTAGGCATCACCCCTTCAGAGGTCTGAGTTAACAGTGAGCTGTATTTCCTCCCCAAATCTATTAAATATTGAAGAGAGACAGCAAAGCCTTTGACACTCTCATCTCCAGTGTGAAACAGAAGATATTTCTCTTTGAGTTGTTGCAGTTAGCTCTCCAGTGCATTGTGGCTCCAGTGTCTGGAGAAAAGACGAAATAGGGGATGCGGGTTGTTTTTTCGCTGTTTGCCTTTGCCACAGATGGATGTTTGCCGTGGGTTTGCCATCAGCTGCAGAAGATGGGGTTGAGAAGTTGCGTAGTGTTACCATTGTGTCAGAAGCATATATATATGTCTAATCACATTTACATAATTGACTGTTTTCCTTTGGGAAGGTCTGGATCTCCCATACAAGGGAGTGTGTGCTTTTTTCGCTGCATTCATCACTCTGTGTAACAGAAGGGACACACGGGTGGCTCTTGGGAACAGAGAAACACAGAGCTGCAGTGGCACAGACCTCGGAGGGACATAAGGAAGGAGGGGTTTGTTTATTTCCAGCATTCCAGGTTGATAGATCTTTATACTTTGCACCTTGGCATGTGGATCATCAGGCTACTCCGTCACCTCTGGAGAGAGAGGAGAGCAGCAGTGCGCACAGGGTGGGTGCTCGCTGGGTCAGACGTGGGCAGTTGTGCTGCCGGGTAGCGTGAGCAGCTCCCTGCCCTGTGCTGCGGAGATGCTGCTGCGATGAGGTTTGTCTCTAGCTGGAGTTCAGGATGAGGCAGCTCAGTTTTTACAAGAATACTGAAAGCAATGCAGTGGTTTCAGTGTTTGGTTAATTAGTGTTTCCTGTGGATTTCTAGACAAGCGCCACGGTACCTCACTCTGCTGGGTGTTCGTCATCCCTTGAACTCGCCTGTCTCTTCGATGCCTCACTGCTTAGTGTTTTCTTCCAGGTTTCGGAAGGCACCTGAGCCATGTACGTGCTGCCCCGGGGAGTGTGCGTGTTCTGGTGCTGTGGTGACTGCCCTTGCTTTTATTCCTCCTCCTCCTCCTCCTCCTCCTCCTCCTTGACAGGCAGTGAGCAGCTTCCAGCTCTCTCAGCGAGTCAGCTGGTGCTAGCGCAGGAGCACTCGGAGCTGAACAACGAGCTCTGTTTGAACAGGAAGGGAATCTCTGAAGCCAGCTCTGTTGCATAGCTTTCTGGCAAGTGTGTGTTATGTTAGAAAGGCTTTAAATAAGGGAACAATATCTCAAGAAATACTGACAAGGAAGTATATTCATAGAAAACACAAATCCTGCTGTTTTCATAGAATCATACACTGGTTTGGGTTGGAAGGGACCTGAAAGACCACCTCGTTCCAACCCCTGGCCATGGGCTGGGACACCTCCCACCAGACCAAGCTGCTCAAAGCCCGTCTGACCTTTGCCTTGAGTATAAATTTTGAAATACTTACCTTGTTGTATAAACTGTTGATTGGATCAGCTACTTCCAGGATGAGTTTTGGTTACAGCCACACTGTTGTACCTGCAGAAAAATACTACAACTGAAATAAATCAAAAGTGACGTAAGTGCAGAAGTGCTGTTGCTGTGCTCATGTAAAGGAGCCCTTTGGACTGAGTACCTGGAGATGACTTGCATGTTAAACTTCAGCAGAGAAGCATCTCCAGAGAAAGGGAGGGGAAACCCTTGCTCTCGCATGTGACTGTTCAGTGCAGAGGGACTGTGCAGAGATGTTTATTCTCCCAGACTCTGGACCCAGTTTGCTCCGTTGCTTTTCAAGTCATATATAACTTGTGATTTGAAAGTTAAACTCTGTTCTTCACAAATGGATGTGTAAGAGGCAATATTAATCTATATTTATCAGAAAGCAGCTTGAAGCATTAAAGAAGCAAACCACTCTCTGGGAACTGTTAACAGTAATTTTGTCTCTAGGGTAATGAGATGTGATTCGGACATACCAGAGAAAACAGAATGAGATAGAAAAGAAAAATAAAAAAAAGGAAGCAAAAAACCTTCATCATTCTACATAGTCACTTTCTGATAAAAGCTTGTATAAACTTGTTCCAAATCCACCCTCTCCTCCCAGTTCCTATAGTTAACTTTTTTTCTTTTTTACCTCATTTCCTATCCTTACTATGATAACTTCTGGCCTGATTGGCAATCCCTGCTTGATGAAAAATCTGCAGCTGCTAAAATAAACATCCATGAATGTTATTTTGGCCATATCTTTTGCTGTGTCATTGCTTTTCACCTCAAAACTCAAGTTCCTGCAAGCCCTTGTGTATAATTCAGTTCTTTCCTATTTTTCCAGTCAGACTGTTATATTCATTCCCTTGGACTTGCCTTATCCGTAGTGTTGGTGTTGCTGCCCCGTTTGTTCAGCCAGCACCGATTCTCTTCTTGGCTAGTCTGTAGCTTTGGAAAACCGTTTCTGAATTGGACCACTGGGCGTTACTCTCTTGCATTCAAAAATGCCTTTTTTCTCAAGATTTCAGAAGTTTGAGGTCAAGAAGGTAAGGTCTTTGGTGTCAGCTGGGTTTTTAAAAAGAATTAAAGGGGCCATAGGTGTCATCTTCAGGGAGGTGTTACCCTGTGCTGTATCAGTCCCCTTCTGTCTCCAGAGAAGGCTCACGGGCAGAGCCCGTGCCCAGTCCTGCGTGTCCCCATCCCGCTGGAGGGAGCTGCACATGAGATGTTCCTCACCTCAGCCCCACCACTCCTGGCTGGTCCAGTGAGGGGTGCCCAGCGATTTTCCTGAAGCTCCCCTCTGGAACAGGTTTTGTCTGTTGTGGCGACTAGTATGTACAGTTCTTCTGACACAGCGAGTACGATGTCACAGGGCAGTAGCATCTTCCCCCGACGCCCCTGCCGCTGCTAAAGTCCTTTGGGGATTTCTGCCGCTGACTGATAGGAGGGACGTGCACCTGGTTGCTTTAGAGATAAACTGTTGGACACTTGAAGCAGCACGTGAAGTCACATCTCCGTCGCATATTGAGTGAGGTGACAAGGCGGTGTTGTAAGATGTTGCTCTCTTGCAGTTGCCAGCTCACCGTTCTGTCCCTTCCTGGGGATTCCTGGGGGAGCAGGGTTCGTGCCTGGCCCTGCCCTGGCAGAAGAACACAGGTGACACGAGTTTGAGTCGTCATCGCTCAGGACTGTTTAGCTACCATGAGTAAGGTGCAAAGCCATTTCCTCTTGGTGCTACCGGTGTTGGTTCCCTGCTCTGGCTGTTGTCTTAGCCAGGCAAGGGAATTGTATTGGAATTTTTTCTTGTGTTTTTGTCAGGGTGCTTTTTTGGTTTTGTTTTCTTGCAGTGTATTTTTTCCATAACCAGAATGATCGTCCCTCCGGTTTGAGGGTTAATTGCCCACAGGCAAAGGCTGTTTATCTCTTTTGGAAACTCTAACTATAACCTAAGCAATGAGCTGTACCATGAAAAATACACAGCAAGACTTCCTTGAGCTGCCCATCTGTTTGTACACTTCCCTTAGCCAGGTTTGAGTTGGGTTTAGGAGTGTAACAGGCACAGCTCAGAACAGTTAATGGCAATGATGACCAGCAGTTTCTGTGGGTAAGTAGGTGGAAGCCTGTTAAAATGCAAAGCTGCTCTAGTTTCTGAGGGTGCAGTCAGCCCATATCGTGTGGGATAACCACACGTTGTTCGTGAGGAGTCACAGCTGGACCTGTTCTTCGGTTTTCTTTTCTTTTTTTCTTGGAAGTAAAGCCGAGGCAGGTGTGATGTGGTGCAGGAGGATGTGTGCGTGCTGGGCGCCTGCTGAGGGACGGCGGATTCTTAAATGACTCCGCACCTGAGCAGGCAGTTGCATTTCTGGAGAGGGTTCAGTGGAGCAGTGTTTGAATTTTCTCTTCGCGAGCCCCGGCTGACAGGGAGGCTCGGCTCTGGCATCAGCCTGGGCTGATGAGGCTGTTCATGAGGGAGCTCTGCACTGGACGTCTAAAACCGAGGACGTTCTGTGAGCCTCCTGGATTTTTGTGCCCGCATCTCCGCACCGCCTTCAGCACAGCGAGGCGAGTTACACAGAACATGTCCCGTGTTTCCCCGTGGTTGTGCCGGGGAGCGCAGTTAATGCAGGTGCTGTTGGCTCTCTCTGGGCTGCTCTCTGCCTCGGCTCCTCTGTCTCACCTTGCCCTATATATTTATTTTTATTCCAAGTAGCGTGATGCTTTTCAGTCGTGCTTTTAAAGCTGCAAGTGAGGGAGGAGGAAACTGGAGCCGAGCAGTCTCCTTACAGTAGGCTTGCTCCGAGTTCCAGTTTGCTTAAGCCAGCTGCCCGTCAGGTTTAAGAAAACCTCCCCTTGTGGTGAGTGACGCCGTGGTATGTGCGCTTACTGAAGTAGCTTTAAAAGCAAGGTGAAACACCTTTAAAGGAACTGTTGTGTTCAGTCTTCAGCAACGCCAAAAGGCAAAATCATCAGTTCTTCGTGGGCTGTCTGCTGCAGGATAGATACACAGAAGAACTTGTACAGGAAGGAAAACCCGATGCTCTTAATATTGCTAGAAATTTAATTAAGTTCTCGAGGGTGAGAAAGCGTAAGGTCCTCACATGATTTCACTTGATCCGTGGCGTGACACTGAGGCAGTTCTGGGTGTACCGTCGGCCAGGCAGGAGGTCACACAGGTCCCCTCCGTCTGGACTGAGTCAATAGACCAGAAAGTTGTGCTGCAAGGCACATTGGCTGATTGATTTGTAATCCCTATTTTTACACAAACTTTGGCCATTACAGTATTTCATATACCGGCATCTTTTCAGGACATATTGCCAGTCACCTTAATAATAAGCCACCAGCATTTCCCATGGACCCGGTTTGTGCCAAGTTTTCCCTTTCTAAACCCTTGTGAATATGGAGAAAGCACTTAAATGATCCCAGTTCTGTTCTGGAATAGTACTTTGTATAGTACTTTGCTTTTTAATTGGAAGAAACCCTTCCTGATATTCCAGAATACTATCCTCACAGCTGGCAGTTATAAAGTAATTACCCTAACGCCGTTTATTCTGGTATAGCTGTTCTGGTTTATTTTCTGTCATGGGTGTAGGAAGACAACCTGGGGGAGAGATGCTGAGGTCAGTTGACTTCAAAATGGGGGGAAGATAGAGGTTCTGCAGAACCTTTCTCTCAGAAAACTCATGTCTGAGAGGACGAGTATCCTGTTAGTGTGATTTATAGCAATTATACACAATTATACACGAATTAGACCCAACTGGGAGTGAATTAAGCCAATAGAAACTCCTTATTGCAAAGTAATGTTTCAGTCCCATTTTAGTTCTACGGCACTGAAATGTGCAAATTCCTGCGCTGTGGAAGAGACTGTCATTTGTTTCGGGGGCGCTGGTCAGTCCCACTCCTGCTCTCCTTTGCCCCTGCCCAGTACAAAAGTATTTATTTATGGGGAGAGGAAGGAAAAAAGAAAATAGTTATTTCAAATTACTTTCTGAAAAATTTGCGTGGAATTTGTGGATCTTTCTTTTTTCATCTGCCATTAACACAAGAATGTTCTTCCTCTGGAGCAGATAGAGATCATTACAGATGGATTGATAGGGTTGTTTTTGAGAAGCCAGCTTGTTTTATCAGGCAATTAGGAGGAGTAAAATAGATTGTACCAGTGTGCTGGATAGAAGTACACGTGTCCCTACATCTCAGAAACGGCATCTTCTCTGTGTAGTACTAATGTCGTGCATGTTGTCGCTCCCACTGATTAATTCAAAATTAGTGCTGAGAATTCATATTATCTGTCCAGAGATGCAGGATTTCTAGAGCTTAA
>NW_009719580.1:5918-7990 GCF_000703405.1 Apaloderma vittatum | reverse complement strand
ACCCTCACCCTCCCACCCCCTTGTTGTGCCACCCTGCAGCCTCGCCCGGCTCCTGCTCTGGGCACGTATCGCGGTCAGAGGAGAGGAGAGGAGATGGAATCCAGCCCAGGCTTTGAAAAGTTTGGGGGTCAAGCAGCTGGTTCTAAGCCTCAGCCCTTCTCTGCCGTTTCTTGCTTAGAAAGAGCTCCCTGCCCTGAAAAGCGACAGTTTAAGAACGTGGTGTCCGCACGGGCAGCATGCGAGAAGGCAGCCCTCTCCCCTGGTTAATTCTTCTGGCTCCCATCACACCTCAGTTTTAGGATTTTTCCTTCCCTGGCGATGTAGGGGAATTAGCAAGGCACATCTACGTGGTTGTTTATCCAAGTGAAACGGGGCCACGGGGCCGTGTTTCTGTACAGGCGGGGGTGATGCAGCGTTTGTGCTGTTTCACCCTGCTGGTGAACCCGAGAACCTGTCCGGGGTGAGGATCTGAACCTCTTTTTTTTCTTCTTCACAGAGCACCTTGAGTGATGCCCAAGAAGTTCCAAGGTGAAAATACCAAGTCGGCTGCTGCCCGCGCGAGGAAAGCTGAGGCAAAGGCAGCAGCCGATGCCAAACGTCAGCAGGAGCTGGAAGATGCCTACTGGAAGGATGAAGACAAACACGTGATGAGGAAGGAGCAAAGGAAGGTGAATAGCTGGTCAGGTAGAAGGGTGTCTGTAGCTGGTCCTTTGCTAAGCCTGTGAGATCCAGGCTTGCGTGGAAAGGGTTCCTCCTCCTCTGTCCCCCCGCTCTAGCTGTGTCTCCACGCTCATTTCAGGCAGAAGAGCTGGAGTTAGTGGCTTCTCTGGGAGCTAAAAGAAGCGGAGCGTGGGAGTAAGTGTAAGCTTTGTGTAATTCAGAAATCTGGTGGATCTTAGAGCTGCCTTCCTGAGGGAGGCAGCAAAAGCTTCGTTGTCGGAGTCATTTAAAATTGAAATAAGTAAAAGACCAGGAACTCCGCTGCAGGGTTTGATTTTTTTATTTTTTTTTTCCCCCAAGCAGTTCTTTAGCTTCTTTCCCTCTCTTAACTTTTCTTTGATTTTTGTAGAAAGAAAAAGGAATCGGCAGGATTAAGAGTTTAAAAGCTTCCTTTGTTTTTTTATCCCTCTCCTCTCTCCCTGACTTGGTGTGCCCTACATCAGGACACATCTCTCTCTAAAGATTCTCTCTGCAGCTTGCTCTGCCCTGGGTGCCTGTTTGCCACCGCGTTCAATAAACAGAGCACCTGAGTGATCCTTTCCGGGTTATTTGGTTTTTAATGCTGCTGTTTGTTAGACAGATCTACGTTCTAGCTCGGTGGATTTTTCTGGTTGTTGGTGATAGCTCAGCTGCCTCTTCTGGAGCAATCCCTTTACCCTCGTGCTCACCAGACAGGGCTTCTCTCGATGACATCAGCGGGGTTAAGGGGGTGACCGCCTTTGTGCCGCTCTGACGCAAGCGGGGGGGACTGGGTCTGTGCTGCTCTGTGAGCTCGAGGCTCGCGGAGCGTCGCGTGTCGGTGGTCGGGGAGCCCAACACGTCCCCGTGACCTCGGCGGCCGCGTACGTCTGCGTGAGTTCACCCCTGATACGTGTCTTGACGTTTGGAATTCGGAGTCCGGCGTGCTGTTCCCCGACACAGCCCTGTAATGCTGCCTAATTATTTCCTGGAACAAGGACTTGTTATTGCTCTACTTAAGGCTCAGCCAGCGGTGACCTATTTGACTGGGCTTCTAGAACAACCTCCTGCAGGCGAGGAGCGTGAGATTCTGGAGCAGTGAGCCGCTGACTGGAAAACTGGGGCCTATCCGGGACCCTCAGGCTGGGTTTTAGTAAAACCAGTGAGGTGGTTCCCACCTCAGCCACCCCCTCTCTCGGCATCGGCGTAGGTGTAGTCTGCAGGCCTCAATTTCACCCAGATGCCGCATTTTAGTTCATCTGCTTCCTAAAAAACTCCTGCCCTGGGGACCCTGCAGCTCATAGCGGGAAAAATCTCTGCTCCTGTGAGGATCTGTCCTTGCCAGAAGGATGTGGAGTAAAGCTGTAGCTGCAACGGGGCTCTTCCTGCTGCAG
>NW_009719580.1:5580-5894 GCF_000703405.1 Apaloderma vittatum | reverse complement strand
GCTGGGGCTTTGTGTAGGTGGGCGAGTGGTCAGCAGGCAGGAATGAGTGGGGCGATGGCGGGGAAAATAAATCGGTGAAACCTTCTCAGCTGCTCCTCCTGGGCTGTCAGGCTGGAATATCCCCACGGAGAGCGGAAGAGGCTGCTCATGCCCCGTCGCGTCCCGACGGGGAGGCGTGATTCACGTTGCAAACAGCTTTCTGTTCTCATCCGAGAGAGGACAGAAACCGAGCTGCTCGCAGGAGTCAAACTTCCCTGAAGTAGTAGCTGTTCCGTGGGCGGTGGTGGCGTGGAAATAGCGCCGTGGCCGTGGCC
>NW_009719580.1:5232-5560 GCF_000703405.1 Apaloderma vittatum | reverse complement strand
TGGCTACAGCCCCCGGAGGAGGTGATGGCAGCGTGCGTGGGAGGATGCTCTCAGCACCTTGAAGGCAGCACCGAGCAGCTCTCCCAGCTCTTCCCCTGCTCTCCGGGCGATGGCACTAACGCATTGACAGCGTCACAGCGCACTTGTGCAGCACCTCCGAATTCCTGCGCTGCCAGGAGGGGCTCAAAACCTTTGGGACACACCAAGACTGAACCCCTTGCACCCCTTTTGATCCCTTTCCCCTGCCACTGCAGCCTCCGTGAAACAAATGAGCGCAGAGCTGTTTCTCTTGTGGAGCTGGGTGGCTCTGTGTGACATTCTGGTGGTC
>NW_009719580.1:4786-5210 GCF_000703405.1 Apaloderma vittatum | reverse complement strand
AGGGAAGCTAAATATTCCAAACACCGTGCCCGCTGTCGCCAGCAACTGTCCCGTTGTTTGTTTCTGCTGCGTTTTGAGGTTTCTTTAAGCGCATCCCTCCCCCTGCTCTGAGAGCACCCGTGCTCTGCTAACAGAGGGTGACACTCGTTTGGTGGCTCGGTGATGCATAAAGGAACATCTGAGCTCGTGTCACCAGCCTGTGCTGTGTGCCTTCCTCCTCTGGCACTTCAACACAAGTCACAGCTCGTTACCTTCCCTGGAGAGCTTTGGCTGGAGAGCCCGAAATCTGCATCCTTCTTGCTGAAGCACTCGGGTTTGCCTAGGCAACTGCTTTCCTTCTGACATTTGGGTGTTTTCCTCCTTTCTGTCCCTTCCCACTCGCCCTGTGCAAGGTTCAGCCGCGGCTCCGAGCACGCAGCTCGTC
>NW_009719580.1:0-4755 GCF_000703405.1 Apaloderma vittatum | reverse complement strand
TGGTTTTCTCTGCGCAATTAGCTAAAGTGCGTCTGGTGGGGGAAAGAGCCACGGCCGCGCGTGCGTCCTGGGTGAAGCCTCAGGCGGGCTTGGAAGGGTGACAAACCATGAAATTGGCTGGAGCCTTCTGGGAAGAAAGGCTCGGTGGAGGATCTGTCAAGGGCAGAGGTCTCGCAGACAGAGCCAGAATTTCATCTCTCTGGCGACCTTGGGTTTGGCCGCTCCGTGCCCCGCGGGTGCGCGCAGGGAGACCTCGATGTCTGGGACCGCTGCTGGGGCTGAGGTGGCTGCTGGAAGGACACGGCTGAATTCTCAGTCTCCTCAAACTGGGGCTGTCTGGTGGAGGGAGGAGCAGCCCTTTGGCCTATTTGAGCTGCATTTTTACCCCCTGTGCCGGGGCAGCAATTCCTCCTTGGTCAGCAGCAGCTCGGAACCCCCGCTTGGCACTTTTCTTCCCTAGAGATTGGTCCTGCGGCCTCGCTCAGTGCCCTGGGTGGGAGCGGCGTGGGGAGAGCACGCGGGTGACGTGAGAGCCGGGAGACTTTTGTTTCCTGTGCGTGCAGGGTCTGGGAAAAGATTGAAGTGAAGTGTGGGGCGAGTGCTTGCCGCTACAAGAGCGCAGGTGGCACACAAGGGACCAGCGACTCTCTTGGTGTGAGTTTTATGCCTTTTTCATCCCCGTTAGCCTCAGGCAGGGGTGTGGGCTGGCAGGCCTGTGCGCAGACATGGCCCCGCCACACGGGGGGGGGGGGGGGGGCCTCTCCATCTGATTCAGCGCCGAATTACTCAGATGTGAGCACCAGCTCTTATTCAGATAAAACACGGGAAGGGTCAAAAGACTATTCCTCCCTTTTTGGAGCGTGCCTGCGTGTTCCCAGGTACGCGGCACTGAAATCTGATGGCTTGAACGAGTGATGCAGGGGACAGAGACGTAGCAGAAAGACACCTACTGCCACCTGAATGAGCTTCACCCCAAAAACCAACTCCTTCAGGCTCCGGTGTCCCCTCGATGCTTGCTGTGAGTGCCGGTGGGCAGGGAAGGGCCACGTCTGACCCCGTCCCAGAGCTCTGTTGTACCTCAGAGAGCCCGCTGAGCCCTTAGACATACCCCAAGTTGGTTATGCCCTGCTTGCTTTCCAGCCACGTCATGTGTTATTTATTTTTTTTTGCCTTGCTTTGCTTCGCCGGGCTGGCAGCACACACCACAGCCTTCCTCAGGGCCTCACGCTAAGAGGTTGACGGGGAACGTCGCTGCTTCCATAGACCGCCCGCTCTCGAAACCGCGTGCGTGGGACCCTGTTCTCCTCCTGTCTGGCAGGTGGGAAGCTGTTCTGAAAGCTAATGAATTGTTCCCTGCTCAGGCAGTTCTCTGCCAGGTTGGAAACCTGCGTTTTGACGTGCAGATCCTTGGAAACAGAAGCGTCCAGCTAAAGAAATCTCACCCCCCTCTCCTCCCCGCGCCCTGCGGAGCACAGCAGCGTGGGGGGAGAAAACTATTAATTTCCTTCCCAGTTTTCTAATAGCTTTGCGGTACGTTTTGCTTCGACAGATCCAAGCCTCCCTTTCATCAGGGCGTTTAAGCTGATTCATAAAGGCTTAGTGTGGTTTGGCCCGAAAAAGGCTTCGGAAAAACGACGACTTCAGGCCCTCGGGCTTCGGCATCGGCTCCTCGCACCGCGCGTGGAGGGCGCGGAGCAGACCTGGACGTGACGGGCCGCTGGGGAAACCTGAGCGTGGAGATTTTTGCAGGTCTTGTGACAAATTAGTAACGGTGCCAGCTTATTTCCTTTCCACAAATAGAAACTCAATTGGAAATGCCAGAGAGCGGGGAGTAGCTCGGCCCGGCCGGCAGCTGGGGGAGAGGAGGAGCTGGAGGTGCCCTGCGGCGCGGGAGGAAGGCTCTGCGCCCCACTTGCGCCTCTATTTCCCCTTCGTTAAGTGGGTGCGTCCTCTTCGGAGGGTTTTGTTTGAAAGGAGGTAGCAGCAGCAGCAGAGTTACCCTGGAATTTCTGCTCCGCCGTGCGATGCAGGCCAGGCTGCTGAGCTGGCTGCTGTGCAGGACAGTTACCTTTCTCCACTAAGCAGGGGTAAAAGATCATCTTCTCTAACTATAAATAACGTTTCTGCTCTGAAATGCCTTGCTCCCTTCCCGTAGGCCCTCAGCACTTGTGTCACTGCTCCTTGGCTGTCTCCTGAACCATTCAACCCGCAGCCACACCCGCAGCCTCGCGATCCTTCTCGGGATTCCCTTGTTGAGTCACCCCTGAGCTTCGGAGCTGGGACAGTTTCTTTTGCGCTAGCCCATGGTCTAGGACACGACACAAGTATCCTCATCTCAGGATACGTCCTGAGAGCTGCTCTTTCTGAGGTACAACCCCATGAACAAATTTTTAGGGGAGCGCACCAGTCTTTTCCCCTCCTCTCTTGACACTCTTCCCATTCTAGGAGTGGCCAAAAATCCCTCCTGATCTGGGAGAGTGAGTACATTTGTTTACTCAGCCTTTACTAGAAGAGGGAGAGGCCTGACAGGAAAGCAGCGGGCAGGGAAAGCCGGTGTCTTAAATAAGTGAGTTTGCACTTTGAAATCCTGCACGGTCCAGTTGCCGGGGCATTGTGTCTCAAGGCCCTGGCACTAAGCACTTAATGACCAAGAATTTGAAGACTGCCAGTTGTAATAAAGGCTTCGTCCCTCTAATGGCTTTTTTTCCCCCCATCCTTGGCCTCAACTGCTCGGAGTGGAGCTCAGCGAGGCCTCCCTTCCCTCCCGGGTGGGTTGAAAGGCCAGGTCCTTGCCGCGCTCGACAGAAGCAGCAGCCCGAGGGTTTGTTTTGATTCAGCGTTTGTGGGCTTTGATTCGGGGTTTTGATGAGTTTTGCTTTAAACTCTCGAGCCGTGGGGCGACTTATTTTTAATTTTTTTTTGATTACAAAGCCCAGCCTTCCTGGCCGTCGCCGAAGCGAGCCCTACCCCAACACACATAATTCTGCTCCTACTCCTTAACCTCCGCGGAAGGCAGCAGGTTGCGTTACTGCCGCGGCGGTTTTGCTGCCTCGAGTGAACCTGTTCTGTTAACGCTCGATCAGTTCCTTGTGCCGTCCCTGTGAATAATGGATGAGAGCCATAATTAAGTGTGCGTGTAACTAACCTAAATACGAAACGCTCTGCAGCGTGTGACGCTGCCCCGGAGAGAGGCGTTCGGTTGCTGTTTCTTTCTTTTTGCCAGACCTTACAGGCTTTGGGAGAGGAAAAATTCGAAGCCGAAGCACTGAAATCCCTTCAGGGCCTGTTGCACAGTCTCATCACTCTTTTCCCTCAGCCTTGAAGGGCGAAGTGGCTCTTAAACTCCTTCTGGAGCACTTTAAAATCGCCCCAAGAGCTGCAATGCTTGTTGGATTCGGTTTAACTGCCTGTGCTGGCTCTTAGGAAGAGCACGAGCCAGACCTGAGGACAAATTCAGCCTCTTGACTGGCTTGTCTCGAACGACCGCTGAACTTTCAACCTCCAACCACTTATTAAAATTAAAGTGGAAAACTTAATCTGATTGTCAGCAGTCCTGGCTGGTACCTCCCGCTCCTCCTCGGCCTCAGGGTTGTGTTTCGCTGCGCTCGCATCCCGGGAAGCCAGGGCGGGGAAGGGGAAATTATTATTCTGAAGGGAACAGGCCAGGTCCTCGCTGTCTCTCTGGAGCTCAGGGACCTCTTCTGATAAGGTGAGGTCAGCACTGCCTTAGCTGCAGAAATGAGGTGCCTGTGCCTGTTCAGACAGGGTCCCCGGCTCCTGTAAGGTGTGGTTTGATCCTCCTCCCTTAAGAAGGTGTAAGGGTGAAGGCAACCTGGTCCTTTCTCCCTTCCAGGAGGAGAGGGAGAAGCGGCGGCTGGAACAGCTGGAGCGCAAGAAGGAGCTCCAGCGCCTGCTGGAGGAGGAGGATTCGAAGCTGAAAGGGAAGTCGCCCAAGCAGGTCACTCCGGGCAAAGTCACCAGGGCCCAGATCGAGGAGACGATCAGGAAAGACCAGCAGCAGAAGGAGAATGCAGATACAGGTTTGGTGGTGCCACAGAAAGGCCCCGGCAGCGGTGGGGGCTGGGGAGAGGGAGGGGGAGTGTTTCTTTTTCACCTGCTGTCACTGAAGGATGAAGCGTTTGGAAAGCAGGAGCCGTCTGCAGCTATTCCCTGCAGCTTGCTGTGCTGTGTCTGTGTCTGACACCCAAATGGGGGAAAAGAAGCCTCCTGTGACCTTGAGATGGGGAAACAGAGCAGCAGAGCAGGCTCTCTCCTCTTCCAGGGCTGCGGCTCAACTCTGGCTGAGTTTTCTCAGCACTTTCTTCCGAGTGCTTTGAAAAACGCTCTTCAGAGGGTTTTGCTCAGTCTGGCTTTGACATTAACGGCTCTCCCTTTCCCCTCTCCCTGTGCAGTGGAGAAGGAGAAGACTCACTTGGAGGTCCCTTTGGAAGAAACAGGAGGTTGCTGGAGGAAGGATCGGTGGAGGCCAGGACGATCGAAGATGCCATCGCTGTCCTCAGGTACGTGGCCGTGCTGTCGCGGGGCTCTCCCTTCGAAGGCGTCGCTTCCCTTAACTTCTCGCGGCCGCTCCCTCCCCCCGACCTGGCTTCTCTTCCCGCTTTGCCTGCTGTCCTGCCGGCGAGAACAGGACACGTCCCCCGCCCCGATGTTCTGTGGAGAGCGTCTGAAGTGGGTTGAGGAAGCGTCATAGGGTTTTCTGCTTTATCGCCTGGGTCCCTCCGCGCGCACTTGGTC
>NW_009719579.1:0-1368 GCF_000703405.1 Apaloderma vittatum | reverse complement strand
GATCCCATCCGGCCCCATAGACTTATTCAATTCAGGATCCTTCCAATAGCTGTAATAGGCATTGTCCATGTTTGTTTACTTCTAGGACTCAAATATACTCTCAAAATGAAGTCTGGATAAGGAGGTAGCATGTAATTTGTTGTACCAGAAGCACTGCAGGGGCAAAGTTGTGACTGGAGTGTTTTGGGGTTCCTCCCCCATTAGACAGGTAGGTAGAAATAACGTTTTCTCAGGCATAGACTCACATTTAAATGCAAAATCACCTCTAAACCACTGTAATGCAGCAGGGTGTCGAGAGCCATAAAATGAAAATCCAGTCCTGCTCAAACTGCTTAATGTTTATAGAAAACACAGTGGGTGGAAGACAAACTATATGCTAAATAAGAAAGTCTAAGCTGAAAATGCTGCCTTATGGGGATACTGTCCTTCAGTTCAGCTGCTCTGCTCAAGAAGAGCTTGCTGGTTAGGAAATCAAGACAACCGTGAGGAGGCACTCTTTAATTAAAAAGTTGCAGGAACCACATTGTTTACTTCTGTGATCCGTTCTGTGGTGGGGAAAAAAAAATTCTCCAAGACCTCACCTAATTTTTACATGATTGCATGTCCCCTTTAAAAGCATATGCTTGCAATTAGTCATTCCTTCCCTTTGAAATCCATAAAGCAAATAGCTACCTGCTGTATTGTCTTCAGTCACTTAGGAGAAACCTAATTTCGCAATATATCACACAACTTAATCTCCCACGCAATGCAGGCTCCTGCCCCTGGAAATGTAAGTAATATTGCAAGGGTGCGGACTAGGGGTAGCTGGGCTGGGGAGCAACTCTGCTGGAGGTTCTGATGGCTTGCAGCACCAGGAGCTGCCAGTGCCCAGGCAGCAGGGGCACGGTGCATCCATCAAGGGTTGGGATTATCCTCCTCTGCTCTACACTTGTGAGACCTTGGCCAAATACGGTGTTTGATGTTGGGCTTCCTTCAGTACAAGATATGGATTAAGTGGAGGAGACTGAGCAAGGACTCCCAAGCTCATCGAGGCTGGAGCCGTTGTCCTGAGAGGTGAGGGTAGGGGATAGGGCTGGCTCAGCCTGGGTAAAGACAGCTCTGTCGAGGTCGGTAGGAGACTGAAACCAAATTAGGGACAAGGGAGAAAATTAAATATCCTCAGGTCTCTGAGGATGAAGTATATGCAAGGAATCATCCACAGGGCCAAGTTTGGAGCTCAAGGGTCCCTTTTGGTTTGTTCTGCTTTTGCAGGAGGACCCTGTACTTGCATTTCATCTTCAACAGATCTTAGCTATGTGACACCAATTTGTAGTGATCCCACTGGCTACTTAGCCAGCGTGACGTCTGAGAGGTCCTGAGGCTCCCATC
>NW_009719578.1:0-29488 GCF_000703405.1 Apaloderma vittatum | reverse complement strand
GGCGCTCAGGAGCCTCCCTCCCCGCTCAGGTAGCCCTCCTGGACCGCAACTCGGAGGCCGGGCAGGAGAGTAAGGCGGCCCTAGACGAGCAGTTTGAAGCGCAGAGGACGGTGTTCATTCAGTGCGACGTTACGGATCCGGAGCAGCTGAAAGGTAAGAAGGAAACTGTGAGCGCTGCTCTCCCGGTTTTACATGCAGCAACCTGAAAAAGCCCCGGCTGCTGCCCCAATAAGTGTGCAATTAAGGTTTCTGGAGAACAGCCTACTCCCAATCGCTTCTGACAGTGACTCAAAAAGGATTTGTTTCTGAACCCGCAGCTGTGAAATACCACTACCAGCGCACATGCATTTCCCTGTGTTGCTTGGCACATCGTAAAGAAAAGCCAAAGAAATCATTTCCATTGAGTGCTGTGTGTGATATTTTTGCATGAAAGCCTCTGCAGGAGGTTATTGTTATTTTATGAGTAATATATTGAAACTTTAAAGCATGGACTTGCTTTTTATGAGGCTTCAGTGCAGACTCCAAGCTGCATTCCCTCATCACAGGAGTAATAAATTCTGCTCTGGGTTGCAGTGCTCTTTCCATACAACACACTTACTTTCAACATGGGCTGCTGTAGCTGAAAGCAGAATTGGCAAAAAATGGCACACTGCCTTACCGTGGCGTTTAATACGAGCTGATAACATTTCACACGCATTTCACAGATGCAGGCAACGGCAAGAAGTTTCCTTCATGCATGATTTAAACTTATGTTTTCACTTAGTGAATAAATCGTGTTCCCTGCTGAGTTCTCAGAGTATCGTATAACGTTGATGTACCCTTCACGATATTTCATAAGAGGAACATCACTTCATCGAAGTTTCATTATTCAATGATACATTCATAAGTAGTGGCTCAGACAGAGATTTTGACATCACTAAAAGTGCCCTCTCCCCAGATTAATTTTTGTCAGGCTAGATGTGAACAGTTTTAGTTCTGCTTTTATTCACTGTGCTTCACTGGGCATTTCCTCAAGAGGACTGGTTGAGTGTATCCATTCATCTTTCACAGAGCATTGCAGCTAGTCCAGAATCCAGCAATATTGTTCACTGCTCCAAGTTCATGTAACTATGCCTAATTCCAAAGCTTTACACTGTCTTGTCTGCAAGGGAGATGCTGTTTGGTCTAATTAGCAAAGTTTTTAGCAGCTAGGTTGATTGTTGACTTTTCCTCTGAGTGAGAGGAGTAGCCTTGGTGCAAGAAAAAAGCATCCCAGGGGTAGGATAGCATGTGCTGCAGCATGGGTGTTACCCCGGTGTGCTTTCTCTCCCATAACTCTTACTCTCTTTAGTGCCAGGCTAGTGCAGGACCAACAGGGTGTGCACTGGCAGCTGGAGTGAGCAGGATAGATCAGCAAGCAAGGTTTTGGAAGCAAGTTAGTAGGAAAAGAGCAGTCAGAGTAGGATCAGAATGAGCTTTCACAAGGAGCAAGAGCAAGAAGAGGGGGGTCACTGCTTGTGCTCCTCTGATACTGCATTATTCCTGCCACAGGTTACTAAGCAAAAATTTTCAATCATGTCCTACAATCCTTTGGGGCTTCTGGGGTGTTTTTTAGTGGGTTTGTGGTTTTTGTTTGTTTGCTTTTTAACTGCTTCATTTTCCTATTTTCACACTTGTAATTGCAAGCTGGTACTTAACTTAGATTAATTTCACTCCTAAAGTTCTTAGTGGATGCATCAGGTCCTGTACTTTTTATGTTAAAGGTCATATGCGTGAATGAAGTTCCTCTTATTTTAACTTTAGCTCTTTAGGTATGAGACAAGTCCTAGTACATTTTAACATAGACATGCAAAGAGCTGAAAACCATTTGGCTCTTTTCTCAGAGTGTAAACGAGAAAACTACAGTTAGTCAAGACTGTGTTAATTAAATAAATAATTGGCAAAATTACTATTATCCATGGTGGTTTTTGAAGGCAAAATATTCTATTAAGAATGAGGTTAATGAGAGATGCTATTCAGAGAAGGCTTAAAAGGGAATCAGAGAGCCAGTTTCCATAATTTGGAAGCTAATTGAGGACCCAAATTGTATTTATTTTACCCATTGAAACTAAGTCAAATAATCAGTTCAGCTCCTAACAGAGTCAAAGGTTTTTATTTATCTCTGCTGATGCAGAATTGGAAAGATGAAAAGTGATTAAAGAGTTAAGTTAAGAAATAAAAATGAATTGGCAGTATACATAACAAAAGCAAAAAAAGATAGTGTCCCTTGACAGAGAGCCAAAAATAGAGGCTTTAGTAATACTAAAATATTCTAGTACAGAATGAGAATATTAGAAAAATCTGCACAATAAGGTTGGACAGATAAAACCTTTCGCATCAGCTGCCCAGTTCTTGTTCTGAAGGCAAGATGATGACTACGGTGGGCCTGCAGCATTCAGGGGAAAAAAAAAAAAAGGCTGTAACAATACTGGCCATCTTGTGCAAGAAAAAACCCCCAACTTTATAAAACCTTGCAAGTGCTGCAGAAGGAAGATGTCCCAAAGCTGCTGCTATGCTCCTAATGGAAACTAATAGCCAAAGACTAAAGATCAGAAAATCAAGATGGTTCTGAGATCACCTTTTAGTGAAGTGTTTTCATCAAGGTCTATCAAGCATAATATCAGTATACCTGAAACATTCTAGATTTTTTTTGCCAGCCACCAAACAAAGCAATAACGGGGTGTGGGGGGGAAGTATCTTGGTTTAGATAAGAATAAACACTTAGTGACCAGGAAAAATAATTGGTAGGAAAAATGAACATGCAATATATGCATGTCAAATTACATCTGCAATCATGGAAAATCTTAGTTTGGAATGAACATCTGGAGGTCATCTCATCCAACTACACTGTGTCAAAGCAGGGCCAGCCTAGATGAGCCTGCTCATCACTATGACACCATCATGTTCTTACACACACATCTCTTATCTTAGTTCGAACGCTGTCACCTGGGAGAACACAATGTCATTGTGGAAGTTTCTGAGCTCTTTATTTTGAAATTCTTTGGAAGATAGGTCACTATTTTCATCAACAGAAGGAAGAATATTTGAATTTGAGAAACACATTATTAAAGTTACCTGACAAGTAGGATGTATAACAATTTATTCATAAATGGAAAAATTTGTGCAAGAACTCTGATGAATTATTTGTACTTGAAAGATTCATATTAGTTATAATCACTCAATAAAAATTGCCTTCTTAGGTAAAATTCAGAGTCAACAAAGAAAATTGATCTGAACACGACCTTTTTTTCCCACATTTGAAATAATTGGTGTCAAATCTTGAATTCACTACACATCAAGTTATAAATGCTCAATTTATATAATTAGAGTGCCAAACATCCTACCTAATACAAAAGGTATGGGTGCTAAGGACTTTAATTAGTTCCTGTTAGCAGGTGTTATAAAACTGATTGAAAAGGTGACTATGGCATCTTAAGTATTTCAGATTAACTGAATATGTTTAATAGTGCTGAAGGGTTAAAGAATTTAATTGCATGTTGCTCATTAGAGGTTAAGAAAATAGTAAAGATGTTTTGGTAGACTAGTAAAACATTACTGTATGCATTTTATTCTTATATCTTACTTTCCATAAATGCTAAGACATGTCACCCTTGGATCTTACTATAGGTGCTTTCAAAAAAGTAATTGAACATTTTGGAAGGCTGGATATTGTGGTTAATAATGCCGGCGTGAACAATGAGAAGGACTGGGAAAGCACTATACAAATTAACTTGGTAAGCATTATTTCCTTTCACGTGCTCATACTTTAGTATTTAATGCTGAAATACACTTAACATTCCTGTGCCATATGATAGAACATTAATTACTGGATGGGTAAGTGCAGCTATTGAAACAATAACTATGTAACCACAACTCTACTAACCAATAAATATGCATGTGGTGGGTCCCTTAACTTGTTTATTTAACATGTACAACACTCAGATGTACAACACCCAGGCAAACACCAAACAATGTTCTTTTTCTATGAAACCCAGTGAAATCCCATGTAGGAGTAACAATTCAGTGCTCAAATCAGAACTGCATCTAGAGGAGGCCAGTTGGTTTGTATGAACGTTTTAGAACGTTTTAGATACTTGGAGACTCAGCTGGCCTGCATTAGAGAATAAGCTGACATTTGTTTACATTACAAGAAAACATGTTCAACTGAGATCTCCACATTTTCTTCATCGATGAAGCAAGCATACAATCTGAGCTTTAATATAGGCCATTTCACCGTTGCCACTAATAAAACATACAACTTGAGCACTTGCTTGCTGAAACCTAGGACATTCAAGAAGCCTGTAAAACTTATTTTAATAACTGACTATTACTAGTTCTTTGACATTATCTGGTGTCTCATCAAGTGAAACAAATGTCTGTTTCTCAGTTGAAAATTTTTTAATTTAGACTACACTTCTAGGAGATCTACGTTCCAAATGAAAGACTATCTTTCTAGGTTAATAAAATTCTGACCGGCTTGTATTCTACCACCTGTGAAGTTCTAACTTGGTAATTCAGCAAGTCAGCCCTATGACCAAAACATGACAAAGTATTATAATCTTGATCTGCAAAGAAAGTAGCAAAAGGAAGCTTGGAAGAGCATAGTGTGGAGTTTTCTCCAATCAGTCATTTGGAGCTTGTCAAGGCAACAAGAAAGCTCAGCATAAGAAAATTAAAAGTTTGATATTGTCAGAAATACCTGAGTCTTTATATCCCAATGCCTCCATGAAAACCAACTAACAAAAAAGATGCAGGACAAGTAACATAAGTTGTGTACGAGACAAGTTATAGAAAATTTTGGAAAAAAAAAAAACAACCCCACACTTTGATTTTATAATACTTTTTCTTGATCTTGTATAACTATCCAGGGTCAAATCAGTTTATTCTTAGAAGAGACTGAGTTGAGACCACAGATTAAAATTTCCACAACAGGAGAAACACATTTGCTCAATTTCCTTTGCCTTTTCTGTAGAACCTCTTTAAGATATAACGACACATATTTCTTCCTCTCTCTTTTAAATTAAACATCAGGAGATTTCATATTGTGAAGTAACAGGAGTGTTATATCCTTCGTGCTATGCAACATCATCCATTAATACAAATACCTTGAAATTGAAAGAAGACTTTATCTGTGTTCTAGATAACTTCTCTTTATTTTTGCAGTGGGTTTAACACAGGATGTAAGTAACTGTAGGCAGCCTCCCACCTGTCAAATTCGCAAGCACAGATAGTTAGTCCTAAGTGGAAAAATTGAAGCCTATTTTAGAAACACATTTGTCTGCAATACACCTTTACATTTAGCTCAAAGAAATGAAGGTTTTTCTGATCAGTAAGCCTTGAAGATATTTAATGTTTAGGTGAATATCCTAACATGAAGTGACACTGGAACAGTTTTTCAATGCCAAGGGCTTCAAACGGCAGGCAGAGACATCTAAAATGGCCAAGTGGAGTAGCAGTACAGCCATGTGAGCTAAATGAAGGCCACTCTAATATAAAAATACTATCACTTATCTTTTGAGTTGAATACTCTTACCCTGTCTAACCTAGAGTCAACTAACTAGGTTTTTCCATAGTACATTTCCATCTAATTACTGTAACTTCCATAAATCAAGATATAACATTTTGTCCTTTTTGGGGTTTTAACTATAACAATGGAAGAATAACAGCTGCTGCATGTAATATGTTATATTGGTTGGTTTCATGAAATATTTTTTGTTTCTTGTACAGAGAGGAGCAAAATATGTATGAAATACGTGATTTTTAAAATGTTTCTATTTTCCTGATGCAGGACACTTAAAGGATATTGTGTATGATCCCTAAGAACAGGAATAACTTCTATGGCCACACATTTTTGTACACATTATGCACATATTTCATATTTTAAAAAAGGAAAAAAACACACCTCTACATGCCAATCTTCATCTCAGTGATATCATTTATATATCGATACAACAAATACTCCCTGCCCCAGTTTAAAGTACAAAGTACAAAACTAGAGCAGTACAGAGCAAGATAAATCAGAACAAACACAGATGGGGTGTGTTCTTTACAGCTAAAACAATTCACAGAACTGGTTGGTCTTCAGGAACAATTTTAAAGGAGTGCGAGGAAGTTCCCTGATAGCACTTCTTGAGAAAACACGAGGAACAGAAAAGAAGCAGCAGGTTCAAAGAATGGGACTTAATTTGGAAGCCAAAGGAGGAAAAAAACCCACAATTCCTACTTGTATCTTTTACAGTGTCCCAAGAGCAAGAAAAGACAGCTTGATAAAGATGGGGGGGAAAAAGAGTATCAACTGCTAAAAAGAGATTTCTGTTGCAATGCTTTCCACGATTTTGCTACATTTTCTGCTAAACAGCATCCACTTCTTTGTTACTTTATTAATATTTCTATTAATTTCTTTAGTTAAGTATTTCAGCAATGCCATCCATTCTTCACCTCCAAACTCCAAATGCTGATAGTGTTGGCTTGATCAATGGCAGTCTCAACCACTTAGACCCATGCGAATGTACACTCTTGTTATTACGGTGCATTAAAAAAAAAAAAAATCTTGGCAGTCATACCGGAATTCCATTTTAAATGGATATTACCAGTGTAGTTTTAACAGTCCCTCTTCAGCACACGTACTTAGGCACAGAACAGCACAAGGAGGTATGACACGTACATTCTTGTCAAGAGTCCTACCTGCAGTCCTCCAGCATGACAGGAACAGTGTTTCTTGCATTCAGTTACATAATATGCCTAAAGAATCTAGAAATTTTATAATCTTTTTTCTCTTTGACTCCCTAAAGAAGGAGAAATGCCTACATTCTTACAAGCCTTGAACATATATTTTTAGTCAAACACGATGTACCATTCTAAGAAGTTTCCCTAATTTTATCTTGTGTTGCTGATGTAGTCTTTCTGAAACCACTGTAATTGTAGTGGCTGCTATAATTACATTTCTCCTTACAAATGCACTTAGGACATGCTATACTAAGACAACTCCAAAATTTACTTGAAGGTTCCTTTCTTATACTTTTGTCAGATTTGTGAAAACTGGCATAGGTTGCAGTATACAGTTAAATGCGGCAGTACTGGTATTACATATGGTTACACATTAAATATTCCTGAACCAAAAGTACAGAAGAACTTTGGCTATCTTACTGTTTTCTTATGCTAACAAATTATTTTGAGGAATATTTAACCTAATTCATCAAATGAAATTAAATAAACTTATGAAAGCATTTGACAGCAAAAACACAATTATCTTCTGTTTATGTGATGATTTTACACTTTCTAATACATTATTCTGGCAAAATTTTAAATTGTGGGCCATAACTTGCCTAAAAACTCTGCCTCTTAACACTACCAACATAGATACAAAGCAAAACAAACTACTATCTCTAGAAGACAAAAAGGCATAAGTAACTAGTTTACCAAGTCTGCATTTTAAGAAAACCAGAAATACACTAATTCTGTTGTTCAATGACTTAGTTAGTCAGGCAGAGGACTAAGTGTATAGAGAGATGTGGCCACAAAAAAAAAAAAAAAGTACCACTTACCTTGAAATCAATGACACAAGAGCCAGTCCTCCAAGTGCATAAAAAAGCCTGTAATTATAATTATTTTTGCTGTTCATATTGCACTAGGGAGGATATAAACCTACCCTAATTGCACAGTAAGTCAATGAACTTCCTAGCTTATAGTTTCAATGTATGTTTACAACAACCAGTGTTGAAGTACAATGAAAAGCTAATTTCTTTGAACTAAGAACTAACTGCTCAAGCACAGGTACTCAAAATGTAATACTATTCCTGTGTCCTTCAGGAATGCATGGGGAGAAAAAAAGTAAAGAAAAATACACAGTAAAAAAATAAAACATAGTGTTTTACTGCCACATTGTACAAAAGCTACTGATTTCTAGCATAGGATCAAATCCTACTGCTCATTCCTTTCTCCATTTTGCCTCTCCCACCTTAGGCTGCTTGTTTTCCACAGTTTGAGCTGGAAATACAAACTCAGGAGCCTGCAATTCCATTTCGTATAGCAATTAAAATAACCTGTACAAAGGAATGCCAAGGGACTTGCATGCTTGCTGCAACCTGTCTGCTTCCTAGAAAATCTACATTAAAGACAAAATCAGTCCCACCTCCCCATCCAGCAGAAAAATGCTAAAATTTTCCATGGATATCACTATCAGCACCTTGTTTCAGACTTTTGACGTTCGTCTCACACAGTTCATAAAGTACTTTGAAATGTTTCCTTATAGATAGCCATCAATTTACAACATCACAGTATGAAAGTCAAATGATCTTGGGTCAAATTCCAGCTCTGTGCTAACCTGCTTTATGAAACCACAAGTCAATGGCGCTCTCAGTTGTTTTTTGTTCGGTATCCCCAGCACTGAACTAGGTTAGTTCAGAAACCTACAGAAAATGTTAGGACGGATTACTAATTGCCATTCTGTTCTCTCAAAGGATCATACTGCCTTAGCACCTTGATAAACAGTTATCTTCAGCACTGAAGGACCACAGATAGACTTTCTCAACATAAAATGGCAGCATGCATAAGGAGACAGCAGAAGTATCAGACAAGAGGTGGCAAGGGAAACCTTATTAAATAAGCATAAGAAACTGTCAGTTGGAACACCTGAAACACTAGAAAAAAGCCACTGTGTACTAAATCATTTTCAAAGCAGTTGTCACTTGCAAAGGAGGGTGACTAGTGATGCTCTCGGCACCATCAGAAGTTAAAATGAAACATAGAGTATGAAAATTACATGTGCAATGTTGGAATACAAGAACATTGTACAATATTGGCTAACATTGGTTCCTAATGCCCATTGATGACTTGGAGTTTCATTAGAATCAGAGTTTCAAAATATGATTTCCTGTAGAACAAAACAATTAAAACTATACAGCCATAGGATATATAGAAATGTTGAGAATTACTTATTTTTTTCTTATTTTGACACTAATGTTTAAATTGCCATTTAATGATTTGTTAAACTTTAAAATGTTTTCAGTATTTGCAAAATTATTTTGCAAGGTTTACTATGCTGTCAGATACTAAGTTTTGGGTTTATTTTTGTATTGTGCTTCAGAATGCCTGCTCTCTAATTGAAATCTGTAATTTATGGAAGTTAAAACTAGGAGATATTCCCATACTCACCATTATAACTTCATTGAATAGAATCCTAAAGTTTCTCCTGGCAGTTGAAGAGTAAAGTTGCTTCTCTTGGGAGCACACTCAGACCTGCACTGCACCTTGATGATTCATCTTCATGATGTGTTGTAGTAAAATACCGTATTTTGGGAAGAAAACAAACATCGGTATCACTAAGATTACATTTTTTCAACAGCTAGGAGGACAACCGTTTAGATTGTTTTCTGATTTTAGCAATACTAGTTTTCAGTAACTAGGAGCAAACAAGCTAGGTGAGAGTCAGCTGTCCCAATTTTCACTTTACCTGCATTTAATTGCAAATTTGACTACTTTCCTACTCTTTGTTCTTGACATGTTCATGGACACCATACATGCAACTAAATGCAGTTGTAAACAAAGGAATTTTACAAAAATTCAACTCTAAAATGCAGTGTGCTTTCTTGTACAAATTTACGTCTCCCAGCATATTTTGATCTTGAAATAAGTCAGATTGGTTTTTTAATTAGGTAATTTTAGATTTATGCTTCCCAGAACTTCTATTGCAAACTATGAAATTATTGTTGGTTAAGAGCATGGGATTTAATTGTTATTCTAAAACTACACATGCAAAACTACACAATCTGAAGATACCTTTAGTTTCTTTCTGTTTCTTGAAAGGCAAATTACAGACATTTATCATCATATCCCAAACCCAAGAAACCAGGCTGCAAAAACTCATTCTTTACCTGTCTTACTTTCTATTGTGTGTTTCATGGTATAGTGAAGTAATAGCTGAGAATTCTTCTAGAATTCAGACTAAGTATTTTGACGCCAGCAAACAGGAATCCAAGGTTGCATTTTGTGTGAGAAGAGGCCTGAGGCTATGATTTATGTGCTTGCAGAGATGGATTTCGTAACAAAACCAAACCCCAACATGCCACTCTTCTTTAGGAAACTTCTTTCTTACTTGAGTGTTTAGCACCCGGATATATGAGACCTAGCTTCACTTTATCAACACAGGTGGATCTCCAGGCTCAGCTGGAAGGTGGCATTAAGACTTCTAAGCACACATGGTGTGACTTTTGTACTACAGTTACTTTGGCCACAGCTGTTCTTCCTTGAAGAACTGTTGAGGACTTTCTCTTCTGGAAAGAGAGGAATTCTAGCAAGAGAATTGGAGTTCTGTCACACAGCGCCTTTTACCTAGTGTTATCTGCTGAGCATGCAGACAGCTAGGTGTTTTTCATCCTGTACATTTGGCTCAAAGTTTATCTCCAGGATGTTATCAGCCCAAACATCAGAAATAGCCACGTCACTCGAGATCAGCCACACTCCAGGAAAAGATTTTTTAAAAGGATAACAGCAAGTGTAAGGATAATATCCAAATGAAGGTCTGCATTTATTTTGAAGACAACCTCTCACAATATCTACATAAAGGAGAAGGCTTCTCCAGCCACCTGAAGAAGTGCTAAGTTAATGGATTCTAGAGAGAAAAAGAGAGTAGTATTGTGATTTTGACAGGAGAGTCAAGCTACCCACTTGTCTTATAATTGTAGTTTGGTGAAGGACTCATCTAGCTCTATTATCTCTTTGAATGAGAAGGCTGGAGGAATAGAAAAATCCTCAACGAGCCCCAAGTTACCTCCTTCTCCCACTGATTTATTCTCTCTAATCATCCTAAGTGGAATTCTCTTTTTCTGCTCAGCAGGCTGAGCTACTGCTCCAGGGCATGACAGGACCTGCACCTGCTCTCCACAGACAGCATTAACCCCTTGCTTTCTAAATTGCCTTACATACAGTCTCTCATACATATGTATAAAAAAACATCACCCACCCTTAAGTCCCCATGATTCGCAATTCTGTAGAACTTCCCTGGTCAAAAAAATCAGTGAAATAATTATGCACAGATGTGGAAATATTTGTAGGGCCACTTAATCTTTTGAAAATCTCTCTATTTATTTGGATCAAATAAATAACACTAAACAGTAATAAAATATCGAGTTCTCATTTACAACTTGAAATAATATTTCCATAAAAATTAAACTGACTCAATGCATTTGTTGATTGTAAGTAGAAATTGTAAACCAAATGTGAACTGATAACAGGGAGATCTAAACACTCAGTAAATAATTATGAAACTCATCACTAACACAGCAATATAGCAACATTTAAATAAAATTAGTATTTTCTGCTAGGAGTGTTATCTACTGCTTTTCTTTTATAGCTTTAAAAAGTACATACTGTATTATACATACTATCTTGTTAACTTATATACTACAAAAACTTAGGTAAAGTGACTCACTGGGAGAAACTCTTAGTACATTTGGGGAGCTGATAAACCCAGGCTTGGTGTATCTTCAGGCATCGCAGTTTAAATGTCTGAAGTCTGGTGAGAGGAATCCCAGTAGAAATTCAAGAACAGATCTCAAGGAAACAAAATTATACAAATCTCAGTATAATTTTCTTCCTCAAAGTTTTTTTCTCAAAAAAAAATCTAAAAAACCCACATGCT
This sequence comes from Apaloderma vittatum, assembly GCF_000703405.1. Taxonomy (NCBI): domain Eukaryota; kingdom Metazoa; phylum Chordata; class Aves; order Trogoniformes; family Trogonidae; genus Apaloderma; species Apaloderma vittatum. Next base: position 17,832 of record NW_009719578.1, on the reverse strand, counting down.
GCAGCTAATACACTAACAAAATTTCACATCTCTTAGAATGCTTGTTGTATTACCTGTATTTGTCTGTTTACACTAACTTTCATTTGAGAACAATGGTGAAACTCCAATAACTTCAGTCAGAAAAGAATACAAATTCCTGAGAGCAGAAATGTATCACATAACCCTAAAAAGTATAAATTTCTCATGCCTTAACCCAAACGCAATTATAAGTGATAGTGCTATTTTCAGATTCAGTTTGTCCATTTTTTATAGAGTAGGGCAGTGTGTCTCAACAGAAACACTGGGATTTGGATCAGTTCACCTACCACTTATGTCCTTACATAAAAGCATGCATTACAAGTAAATAAAAAGTTATTTACTTATTCCTTATTTTCTTCACAGCTCTTATTTCACGTTGTAACATTTTAGTTTGATTATTGATATCTTAAGCAAAATAATTAAACTGTTATTTTCATCCATTGCAATTGTGCTTCTAAAATTACTGAGTTACGTTACTGTAGAGTATCTTCTGTGTTTAGAAACTTCAAAGCATAAATAAGATGACTAGTAAAATAATACAGGTACTAGGCACCACAATAAAAGCAAGTTTCAGGGTTTAGGAGCAGAAAAGAAACATATTTTGATTATAATTATCCCTTTCCCCCCTATATCAGACATCTGTGATTAGAGGAACCTACCTCGGCCTAGAATACATGAGAAAAGGAAATGGAGGTGATGGAGGAGTAATTATTAATATCTCATCCTTGGCAGGTGAGAATATTTTTGGTATAAACATTTTCTACGTCCTAGTTTGTTTTTAAAATAAAGGAATCATACTGATCAGTCACACTTTTTCTTCTTCCTTACACTCTTCCTTGTTTATTTCTATTTTTTTCTGGTTTTCATCATAGCAAGAGAAGTAATATCAAAGGATCACAATTTTCATTTGCTTTCTTAAACTCAGTTCAGTGAAAAATTTAGTAATTTTCCTAATCTATTGGTCTCATATTTAAAAATTTTCAGCATGACGTAAAAAGTGGTTTTTTCAAGTTTCAGTACTGCCACACATTGAGGAAAATCTAACTAGTCTCAATTCATTACTGAGTGCTTATTCAGCATTATTCATTGATACTACTCAATTAAAAAAGACAATGTACACCACACTGTATAAAAAACAAAGTCTAATGCATCAGGGCTATTTTAAATGTGATTATTTTTTATATTATATTTATCAGGTGTCAAATACAGAAAATCAGGTGGGTTTTTTTTCATAGCAAGAGAGGAAGTAGTAGTGGGCCCCCTGTTCAGGTCCATAGGAGCATGGCTGTAGGAATATTCAAGATTTACTGTACCTACTTTATTAAAGAAAATTGTCACATACTAATTCTACGTTCTAAGTCCTCTCAGATGTGATCCACCTTTGCCTGAGAAACCATAAAACCAACATTTATATTTCACTGAGCTTAAGCGAGCACATTCTTTGCTCACTACTTTTCTATGCTGCAACTATATTTCCATTTATTGGCATAAAAAGAGAGGTTTATGGTTTCTAAGTCTGTCAGGGTTAGTGCTGTTCAGCTGTGAGGCAGAATTCTGCACCCTTTCCTGTAGATACGCTCAGTCCTGCAGTGTCTGGGCTCACAGTAAAATGCACAACTGGAGGGAAAACAGTAAACAGAGAATTATGGCACCTGAGACCCTTCTTGAAAAAAATCATGGGAAAATACTTGCATTCTCTCTTGTCTGTTTGAAGAGTTTGTTGTCTCTTGATGCTCTCATACTGTCTGGGAAAAATAATCCATAGACTTATTCTTGGATTGTTAGTGCTTTCTTTAGTATTCATGCAGAATACCAAATTACAGCAATTTATTCTGGGCTCTTCTTATGTGTTTCATCAATGAAAATCAGGTATGTTCCTGATGAGGAATTACATCTGACCATAGTTCCTGATTGTGCATAAGTGTGACTGTTCTAACTAAATTTTCCTGTAAAGCTTGGCTTTTGTGATGAGAAGTCCAGTTCAGCCTACTGACATAGTGCACGTGGATCTTGAGGATCTGAGTTAATACACGCACATCTGCCATAAGAGTGACGGGTTCTTTAGCAAATGCCTCCATGTACCTGTAACTCAACATGTGCAATGCTGCCTCACACATCGCCTCCTGATGCCAGTAAGTTTATCTCTGTTGGCTCAAACAGACGTTGTACTGGAACTAAATTAACCCGAAGGAAACTGCTGTTACAGTACAAGAGTTCATCAACACAAGTGAAAGATTAAACATTTTCACGGAAGTCTTCATGCCCGTGCAGTGTTGAAGAAAGGGCAGAGGGAGCAAGTAGTTTATTAGCTTTTCTAAGTAGTCTCAAATGAACATGAAATTAATTTAAGATCTAACAGCCTGGCTGTTCTCAGATTGTTAAGAGCTTTTAAGTTGTCTTTTTAATTACTTGATTAAAATTTGCATTCACTTATTTTTTTAACATTAACATTGTCCCATAAGGATTGTAGGTATCTGTCAAAAACAAAGTGGTTTTTGTTTGCTTTTAAATGGCTCACATTTAGTAAATGTTTGCTGTCACAACACAAGGTCATAAGAGAACACATTATAAAAGCCGACATATCCTAATTTTTATTGTTTATCTATTTACTACTATTTGTGCTTTGTCACTTATTCTCTTTTCCAGTCTGAAGGTCTAAGTCCTGCAGCTTATTCCATATAGAAAAGGCAAACTGCCATTGGCTTGCTTAACATTCACTTCAAGCATTTTCTTTTCTCAGAGCTAGCTTCTGTTGAACATTAAACTTTTGAGTGGTTTTGACCCCTGCTGTCCAACTTCTCCATAAGATTTCATCAGATAGATACATTCTGCAGACAGAAAATATTCTTGTGTCTTGCTGAGCAGCAAGAAGTCATACTTAGTGCTTACATAACATTTAATAATATTTGCTTTACACGTTAATTAGTTTCCAGTTCTTCACCATAGGAATTCTGCCAATGCTTTGAACTAGAGACAGAATCAGGCCTTACTGTTCTATATTTCCAAACACCCACAGAAATACTTAAATGCTTCCTATGAAATGGATGCTTAAAATGTTAATTCAGATGGATGAAAGCCAGAGCTTCCACCCTGTCCTTCCAGTATTGAGTCTTCCTTTCTTAGACAGGACTACATAAGCAACAGAGAGAAATACACGAGCACACACAGCAAGCACCCAACTCCCAACCCCTCTGTGTCTCAAAGCTCTAAAACTTTCTTAATTTTGTGGCATTTGTGCATTCAAATCAAGAGGAAACAATGACACTAAACAACCGAGATAGTGAGAAACATGTTTTACTGCCAGATTGGCCCCATAAAATATAATGCCAATGACTGCAGGTTTTTGCATTGTAATAAAATTAATTTCAAATACAAAGAGTAAAATGCTCTGAAATTTCTTCTGTAAAAAGCTACACAAGTTCATTTTAATTTTGTTTAACAGAATAGTTACAAGCAACAGAAAAAGCATAAAAAACAAAATTTAATCCCTGAGATTATTTACATGATTTAATTTAGTATCATCTCTTACCTTTTGGTGCCTGGTACCTGAACATTTTTAGTCTGTAATGGGGAAAGGAATTCATGTTTATGCATGCATATTTGTTCTGATAGCTTTTATACTTTCACGAAGGCATTTCATACAACTGAATTTGTACCTGTCTGGATTCTAGCAGGTAAAAAAACAAATCAAAGTTTCATAGAGGGCTTAAAAAGTAGTAAAAGGCTTAGCATAAGACTGTGATAGTTTATTAAGAGGTTGTTCCATGTGTAGTGTATCTGGATACCTTTTTTCGGTTGTACAGTCATCTCAGCTGTTTGATTGCACTCAACTTCAAGCACTCCACAGGTAGCTAGTTTGTCCTTCTGTAGAAAGCTTCTGCCAGAAGAAATACTTAATGTTCCCCTCACAGCAAACAGACTTCTTTAAGACCTGCTGCTATACTATATATATACTATATATATATAACATGGCTAAGTATATTTTTAACATTATTGAGTAAAGGCAAGAATTTATCACAGTGATACAGTGGAGTAAATGTGTAAATGACTATAGAACCAGGACCTTCAGTTTAGCATCATGGAACTTTCCAGCACCTCCCTTTTGTAAAAAGGAGGGTGCTGAGCAGACCTACATGAATGACGTTAGAAAATTTAGAAACTATTCCCCTGAGACCAGTTCACTGTTAAAAATTTTCCTAGAAATTGCATTTCCTAGAAATTAGATTTTTTGTTAGGATTTCTGTATTTCCTCTGTTTTGACACAGATCACAGTAGTATAACTGACGTCATAAATGTGATCTTGTACCCATCCCTATTCTTAAGAACATGGTATTATATAAATCCCATTAATCAAGTCTCTCATCACCCTGTAGGACCATCATGCCCCTAGTTCATTTCTCTAGTTAGATATCCACTTCTTCAGAATAAGCTTTGGCCTTCAAAGAACACTGTAAGTATCTTCCATATTCTTTATCCAGACTTTTGCCTAAGGGTAATAAAGGAGATTTCTGTAATATCATTTGGAAAGATGTTAAATTTAAATAAATATGGTTAAATCTTGTGATGTTATTTATATATATTCTGTGTTTTGCAATAGCCTTTAACAAATATATTTTGTAAAATAAACCTAATAAAGAAAGGAAAACAAATTTCTTAGACAACATTTTCCAGCACATAGAAAAATCAAAATCTTGTTTTTCTTTTAAATAGGTTCTGTCTGTTTGCCAAAACTTACCTTCCAGCATTTTCACAAATCTTTCATAAACAATGAAAAATTTAGAATTTTAGGATGTCACACAATACTGTGATTATCACATTAGTGAGATAACATTTTAATATTATAATGGCATATTTAAAAGTTGTAACAGTGAATATATTTGTCTAAAGTATAACTGGGAATACAGTTTAATCACTGCAAAATCATAGCGTAGAAGAGATGCTTTCTGATTAACCCAAAGCCTCCATGAGATCAATAGCTATTAGCTGTTAGAAAACAGACTATGGTTCTCTATCCTCCAGGCCAAATATGGCCCAAATATCAAGTATGCTCTTCCAATCATTAGCAAAACCTTATAATACTATCAAACAGAAATTACATTTATCTCCTGCTGCCTAACCGTGCACCCATGGAGCAAGCAAACTGAAGGCAGAGGTCATCTAAAAGCTAGTAACTCTTATTCAGAGAAAGACACTTGTTCAAATCTTGACACTGTAACTACAAGGGTATTAGAGTATAACCAAGGGCAAGAGCTGTCTCTGAGAGAAATAAAAAAAGAGCACACCTAACGCTGGCACACAAGATTCTTGCTCGTCTGCCTGAGTGTTTTTTGGTAAACCAAAGAGCACCTTCAGTCATCATGAAACCATTTGCAACTCAGCAACTAGTTCCTGAAGATCATATGAAGGGAGAAGTCCTCTTTTCATGTAACAGTTCAGTGATGCAGCAACATGCCAAGAGAGGAAAATCTAGGCAGTTGCCTCCCCTTGCTAAGAGAGACTTGAAACCCACATGTACCACTTTCCAGGGACATACTGCCCCATCACTATCTATTTGAACGCTCCCCCCTTCCTTCCCTGTCATTTTGTGCACGTTGTTCTCATCTGCTTTACTGCCATTCCACTTTGCATAAGGTACTTAAATATTCATGAAAGTAGCAAAAAGAAACCAGATTTTCTAATAAATGAATGCCCTAATTAACATGCTATGAACTCATCTTTGATGACTAGCTGAACAAATACTCAGCCAGAGCAGGCTGTGACACACAGCAGTTCATCCCAAAAAAACTTGCCAGTAGAGTCCCTAGGTCACAGCGCTAACAGACAGAGATTCAGCTCTTCCCAGGGCAGAGAAGTGGCTCAGAAATGGAAATGCCACACTGTGGTTCTGAGTACTGAGCTCAGAAACAAGAGCGAGACAGGACCGTCATCATTTTGGGTGAAGAGTGCTAGGACTAGTCTTCATTGTTGCTGCTTTGGATGAAAGTGAGTTGATTTCTTATTGGTTCTTCAGTTCAGCAAAAATAATAATTTGAGCTAGTAAAAAAAAATGGGTTTAGTGTTATGATTTTGGGAAAAAAGAAAAAAGAGTTATTTGTTGCTCCCTTTCTGCCTAGTTACTCCTGCTGTCTTTTGACATTTAAATAAGTCTTTGAACCTTATTTCACTTCATTACTGTGAGCTGTACCCTTCCTTTGTTTATTTCTTGACTTTCTTTCTCTTCCCTCTGAAGTAACATGCAATTCGTCTTACTGTGTTTAAAAAATAATAAATAATAAAATGAACTCTGAATTCCTCCTCTGCGTTTCCCAGTAGTAAAACATAAAACCACTCAAGAGTTGTTTCATTTTGTTTTGTGGGTTTGTTTAAAAAGTGTATCATAATATTTATAATGTGCCAATATTCAAAAGTTCCCACTTACTTGAAGAATAGCGATGATCATCAAACGTCACCAAACAGACAAATATTAAGCCTGTGTTGAGATCACAACCCACAGGAAACAACACAAAAGCCATTTGTCATAAAGCAAGTTCTCAGCCAGGACCATAACACATTAATCTAAGCTAAGCAGATAAATGCAAGCTTAAGAAAACCACCAGCAGCTAGCTTAAGTTCTTCATTTCCCACCACTGAACAGTGCTCAGAACAGTGTTGTTTTCACTGGGTCCCCAATGTAGCATTTAAATCAAGATAAAACCTTGAAACTCTCAAGATTGTAAACACAGCTTTGTGCCATCTTAGGAAGTTTTTCCTTCAGACAAAATGGATTCCAAAGCAAAGAGCCCATGCAAGTCTCTAGAATATGAAATTTTTCTGGCAAATCCATACTTAAAGCTGAGTAGTGCATTCTTCATCTTCACTGAGATAAATCACACCCTTTCTTGATTACATCACTTAAAGCTATGAACTAAGAAGAATGAAAAACTATATCAGATATTAATTTGGATGACTTCCATTAGAATCAAACAGTGATATGTCAAAACCAGTACCCAGTTTTACAATATTACATTCAGGAACACAAATTTTATCCTATTTGCTATTCACAAAATCCTGTCAGGTGGAACTACAGCATCTATGTGTCCAGTTCAACTGTCATTGTACAATGGAAATTGTTGGCATAATGGGCAGAAATGTATATACACTCACAGTCTGTCAGCTCCTCTTAACCAGCTTTTTGCCATCCAACTCAGTCTTACTAGAATTAAGTTTTTATTTTTTCTCCAAATCCTCTGTTCTGTCTCTACTATAAATAATGATTGTATGCTTTCCCACTGCCACCATAAAGGTTCACAATGTTAGCAGTGAATTTTTATTTTGCTTCTCCTTTTCCTTACAGGAGGTAGCAATTATATTATCCAGGATTGTTACCTCTCCCTCCTGTTTGCTTCTGAAAATCTTCTGGTTTTTCATTCCAGAACATTCCACTGTAGGAGGTACTATACCATTAAATCCTTTTCAGTCAATCTAATTCAGCCTAGAAGATGCTTCAAAAAACTTCCCTCTCCACATCTCTGTTTCAATTTTTTTCTGCTCCCTATCTGAGGTTTTCATCTTATCATTCCATTCACAATGTTTACTCACTTCTATACTTTCTCTGCATTGAGATTCCGCATTCACTTCTCCATGCTTTTCTCCTTTGCTTATTGCAAAACAGCTTCCCTACTCATTTTAATCTCTTTAAAAAAAAAAGCTAATCGCCTGTGAAATATTAGAGCAGTAGTATTGCAAGTAAAATAAATTTTACAATGCCTCAGATGGCATATCAAGTCTGAATTACTTTGTTTAGAGTTGCTCCTTAGAGCAAAAACTGCTGCGTAGAAGAGTGTGTATCTGTTATGATAGTAAAGACACTGTCAAACAAATAAGTAGTAACAAAATCGCTCGGGCAGATGTACTGGCTGACTGTGCTTCAGTCAGCTGCGCAGCACACAGGTTCTTACCTCTCATGTAAGGTCTAGGGGAAAAGTTTTATCTAAGGATTAATTTTGTTGCTATTCCACAGAAGCAGCATAAGTGAGCGATTTAAGTCAGAGGTATTACAAGGGTAATATTAAATCAGTTACAGAGATCAAAATGGATTTTTGCCATTTGCCTTACCTTTTCCCTCGCCTCCTCCCTGAAAATCACTGTAAGTGTTTGCAGGTGCCCAGTTTACATGTCAGCAGTCAGGGTGCTGGCAATCAAAGTTTATCTGAAATACTTTGCATACTTTATATACTTTCTTTAAAAAAAAAACTTTGCAGATTCTTAGAAGGCAGCTCAAAAATCTCATCCTTGAGTGATTTTGTGCGATCCTGTCCTCCATTTTAAGTGATACTTCACAGATACAACTTTTCCTTTTAACAGTTACACTATTTTATTACTCTTCTTTTCCTTCCTCATATTTTTATCCATCTCTTATCTTTTCCCAGCCTGCTAAATTAAAAAACATAATTTTCAAAGTTTTACTTATCTATTCTGTTGTATCTCTATAAATCCATCACTTTTTACACTATAGGCTTATATGTGTACTTAAATAAATAATAAATAGGAATACCCAACATCTTTATTCAGCTACCTTTTTATTTTAAAGGACTCATGCCTGCTGCATTCCAACCTGTGTACTGTGCTACAAAGCATGGTGTAATTGGATTCACACGGTCAATAGCAGTAAGTATGTGTTTTCAACAATGCTATCAGCAACTCCTTGGGAACATGCTAAGTTTCTTGTGTTCCCTCTGTATTGTCATACAACTGGAACTAATATTCTTAAAGAAAACAAAGCGTCTGAAGCAGCTGAGGTTCTCTCCTTTCACAAAAGGAATCCAAAGATGGAATATGTAAGGCATGTGTGCGTTTATGACTGATTTGAGATTTTGGGAGCATGGAAGAAAGACACTGAAAAGTAATTTAAGGACAGTGGGAGGAGCCCAAAAGTCAAATCTTCATCCAAGCTTTAAAAATATTTTTCATAACTCCATCCCAGCCCTTTAACATTTTGGTTTCCTTGTTTGTTGGTCAGGTTGATGAATTTTTTATAATTAACAGATGTTAAAGTGGACAAAAAGTGACTAGAACACAAAAATGTGTACCATTTTCTTCTTCCCAACTCTTAATATACTGAAAATGAAATATAACACATTAGGGATGGGACATGTCAGATGTTATATGACCATATATTAAGTCTTAGCCTTTGACTTCAAAAATTTCTAGTTAAGTTGAACAAGCAGTATGATAAAATAACATGAAGGGAGTAAACATGATTACATTTCATAGGCCATGGCTAAAGACAGTCTACTCATATACGATTTCCAATTAATTTCCAAAATATAGCACATGAAACAATAATTTAGATAGCTTATCCGTATTTTATACTCCCACCGAAATAACTTCTTTTTCAGATTAACCTGAACAGATTAGTATGGATAAGTGTTGCATATAACATACTAACCACAGCATGTGTTTTTGAAAACAGTACCAGTTATTATTATGGCATAAGATAAACATAACCATCTAAGTTCAAATATAAAGGGCCTGCTAGAAAACTAGACGAAATGCTGTCTCTATGGAACATGAGAGTACCATGGAGAAAAAGAGTAATAAACATAGTGAATCACTGCATTTAACAGGAAAGGCAGTATAGCCTAACATTGGGCAGGTTGGGATACAAAACATTTAGGATTTCAATTTCTTTTCTTCTTCAGACCAAAAGGACAGGCTGTCACATCATGAAAATCACATGTGATTTACATAACACCAGAAAGGATTCCTGTTAAATGTGAAAATAAATAGAATTCAGTGTTGAACAGTTACGGTTATTCTTCAGTGTATCAGTTCATGAGTACTGTGCCAGCGCTAAGAAAGTTCATCCAGCGTTCGATGTATGCCTGGATGCTGATCAGACTTCCTTGCTGCACACGCGCATTCATCGCACCACAAATGAGTGGTCCTACCATTCCCAGAAAAATTTGTGCTGCTTGCTTTCATCATGTTCCTGAATTTTGCCTGTTTCCTGGAGTTCACAGGGATCTTTCTGTGGAGATGCTCAGTGTTAGATTCATCCCTTGGCAGGGACAATACGGCAGCTGGAAAGGTTTAGCATTGCAGTTGTAGGGGTAGAGACCAAATCCTATTTATGTTGACATGAAGGAGGTGAATAGAATCTTAAGAGTTAAATCTTGATTTGATTTTGGATAGTATTCTTTTAATAAGAAAGCTCTTATAAGATTAGACACACACATTTGGTGGAAGATTTTTTTTTACTTGGTTTTGCTTATGAGAGTTATATCATCACCCTAGAATATGGTTAATCATATGCCAAGAGCACTAATCACAAAAATATTAGTAAAAAAAAAACACACAAAAAAACCACAAAAAAAACCCACAACAAACTAGCTACACAGAAAGACGATTGTTGATTTCTTGTAGAATTGTTCTCTCAGCAAAACAGTATTTTTCTAGTAATCTAGTACCTCGACTAGAGGAAATGTGCTTTCAACTTAGTTGTTGAAACAAAATAATCAGTAGTAAAAAAATCTGCTTACTCGGCAAGGCTGAAAAGTACTTAGTGGTTAATCCCATTCTCTGAAAAATTATTTCCACAATAGCATTTTAAAATGTTGATTATGAATGCCTAACTCTTTCTCTATTCTAGTTAGCTGCTAGTATGGAAAACTACGGTGTGAGACTCAACACCATTTGTCCAGGATTTGTCAACACACCAATTCTTCAGTCAATAGATAAAGAGGAGAATATGGGACAATATTATTCATACAAGGATGAGATCAAAAATATGATGCAGTTCTATGGTGTGATGGAGTAAGTAGTTACAGTGGTTTTCTGCTCTTTGTTAATGAGGAACAGGCACACACAATAGTACTTTCAGCAAAATTAAAAGGGAAATGCTGCCTTAGATACAAGTCTATCAAAAGTGCTGTGCAATTAATGCTGTATGACTGTGTTGTTTCACCAATACATTTTCATACGTGAAATATATTGCACCTAGTGACCACAGCAAAGTAAACATGATGAAATTCTCCTTGCGCTAACTCATATGTCAGTCCTGCTACAGAAACAGGATAAATCAGCAGCAAAGAGCTGCAGGGGATTGTGTAAGGATTGCACAATTTTGTCCATTGCCCTGACAGAAAAAACCTTGATAGGAAGCCCAGTGGCAGCTGGATGTCCACAGGGATTTATCAGTAACTAGAGCAAACAAATGATGATTTGTAAGGTTGCTGCTTTGCATTTTATGTTCTGATTGAAGAGACTGAATTTCACTTCTGAAACACTTGTACCACCTCTGCTTTTCTTGAAAATAAATTTGTTCAAATACCAATTTGTTTAATTTTCAGGATATATAGATTTGCATTTAGTTTCTCTACCTGTCTTTTTCATGTGTTCTATTACAACATGACTCTGAAATAAGAACTTTTTTTTTTCCCAGCCCATCAATAATTGCTGAGGGACTGATAACAATAATTGAAGACGATACTCTAAATGGAGAAGTTATGAAGATTACAGCATCACAAGGGATTCATTTTCAACAATATGGCCAAATGCCTTTTACATCATCAAAGAGATAAATAATTGGTTTATGCTAATTACTTTTAGCTTTTCTTAAATACAAAAAAAATTTTGAAGAGAGTAACTTTTGGAAAAAAAGGTTAGCATTGTATCTAGAGGAGTGACAGTGTTCAACCATTTACATCCTAATAGCAAAAAGATGGACAAGAAAATCTGATGTGGGAAGATTTACCATCCTATTTTGATTCTATAAGCACTAATAATAGTATTTATTCAGTAGAATAAACACACTGCTCTGAAGATTTTTGATTATTTAGTAATAGGGGCCATTTTTTTCCTTCTGGTAGTTCTGATCTACATTGGTGGACGTGACTTACTTTTATAATTCTTTTCACTCTCAGAAGGGTCCACTTATTTGCATCTCGAATTCTTCAGATTGCGAGTTCAGTTCAGAAATCTAGAACACAAACACAAGGAGATAAGAATTTTACTTTTTCTTATAAATTTTACTTTTTCTTATAAAATGTAAAATAGGTAAAATTCTCTTTCCTCATTTATATACACAAGTGAATATGTTGCAAATGACACAAGAAAGTAGAGACTTTTACCTTCTTGGATTTTAGCTATTTATAAAATAGTTCAGAAATATTTTGAGGGTTTTTTTAAATATATATATATATGAATTTTCTCTTTCTGTATATACAAGGAAGAATACTTTGGCATTGATTGAAGTGTTTGCTTACTCATTAAATCTCATTTTCTAAACCTTTAAAAATCTAATTTCTTACCTTGATTAAAATCTGACTTAATTCCTGAATAAAAAAAATCTGGGATTTTTAGTGTTTTATACATGTATATTTTGGTATCATGATACACATTCTTATATGGAGCAAGTCACACAGTGGCACTGAAAAGAAAAAAATGAACTCCCTACTGCCTCAGTGTGACTGGACCTTCTATGTCCAGGTCAATCCCCAGTCACATTTATGAAAAACCTTGGTACTCCATGGGTTACATGCCTGGAAAGAAATTTTTTTACATGGTACTTTATTTAGGCTCATAGCTTAAGAAGATTCAGTAACTCCTGAGAAAGGTGGGAAAAGTTAATATTTACCATCCTTAGGAGTACTAACTTTAATTTCACTGATGTTAACATTGCTTTTTTTCAGCGCTGTAACTAAAAGAGTGGAAACATGAATATATATCTTCTCTGGAAGTCAGGGAATAATAAGACTGTGGAGAGAAGAAAAGAAGTAGACATGCATACCTTGACTTCTACATCATTTTTCACCCATCTCCATTGTTAGCTACGTTAACGCTATTCATATAGCCTATTTCAAATTCACGCGTGACATCAGCCACATCATCAGCATCCCTGAAAGCATCTGTACGTCCTTCTGGACTAACATCTACTATCCAATTTGATTTTATCAGTATCTGCTTTTATCTCATTAAGATCAGAGTATTTCCTAATATGTTGCAGAGTAGTGCAAAAGTTGTGATGTAAACTTAAAGTCAGCATGCTTTTTTAATTGGGTACTGACACTGATAATCATATACTTTTGCTTCTCTCCTTGTTGAGGAGTATTTCAATGTAGTTTATAAAAAAGGGAGGATTTCATCACAATGGTAGTATATGCAAACCATGTAACTAACAAACACCACACTAGATTAGGTACTCAGCAGCTTCTCTTATTAACATACATCAAATAACAATGGGAATATTGTAAATGCCAGTTCGTATGTTGATGATATATTGTTACCTTGATTGCTTTTGTTCATTTCTACTCCTTGCTGCCCGAAAAGAAACACCTGTTAAACAAGGAAGGTGAAGTTTTACGAGGGATCAATGGAAGAATATATAATTTAAGAATCTTAGTAAGAAAATGCTAAAAAACCGATGTATGCTCCCTGGAAGAAAAAAAAAAAAGAAATTTGATTAGAGCCGATCACTTTAGACATTGCACAATTAACTTGTGGTACTGCACCAGTATGAAATTCTAATTCTGTGACTTGGCAGTATTCTAAGAATGGATTCCATGTATGTGATCTATCCACAGTCACTCAAGACAAAATTAGATTAATAAAATATGTAGTTAGAGTCCAGGACACCTGGAAAACCTAAGCCTATATCTGGGAAACAATTCAAGCCATATCCTTCTTTTATGTATAGATCTGTTATTCTGAATTATTTTGGTAACTCAAAGACAGACATCTTCAAATCAGTCACACAGAAAACTTCATGAAAGGCAGATACTGCATTCACTTCCATCTGATAATCTGATTAGAAGGTTTCTGAATGAAATACATTCTCATACAATAAAATAAACATTTATACTAAGGTAAATCTTAAATTACTAACACATCTGGAACTCACTGAAAGAAACAAGGAAGTAACAATGAAGTAAAACTCTTGATGCAAATTCTAGTAGGAAAAATAGCCATCAAATTTCTACCTTTTAATTAAAAACAAAAATGCCTCAAACCAAATAATACCGTTTTCCAGTTTCAGTGAGTCTGTATTAAAACACATCTAAGGGTTTTATCTGCACAGGAAGAACAAGTCCTAAATAAGTTTTGGAAAGGTTTCCTGTAAGACTTCCCCTCAACCTTTGGAAGTCTTCCAGAAAGCAAGAAAAAGAGCATATGTTTGCTTTACAGACAGAAACACCGAGAAGCAGTAGGTAGAAAGATGAGTTAAAGGGAGAAAATGAGTTTCATTTTTGCACAAAGATTGTTTTGAAACCTCATCTTCAGTTAAAAATCTTGACATAATTCCAAGACTTAATTTATTTTGCCTTAGAGATCATCGTTTTTAAGTTGACTGTTCTAGCTTTGTCGGGAAACTCAGCCAAAAGGAAAAATAAATATTTTAAATGAGATACACTAATTGCCAAGAACATAAGATGATAAGTAATGATCTAGACTCATGTAATGAACATTATATGTAATGAGCATTCAATACCATGTGACACAAGTTTACTTTCCAGTGGTCCTTGCAGCTTCAAATGGGAATCTTTTAACGGTAATGAATAATTATCACCAGTGAACGCTATTATTTCAGTGCTTATGATCCTACATGAAAGCCCAAATCACAAAGCATTTCAACCTCTTTGTGACATGACAGCGTTACTTTGTTTGTATTATTTAACGCCTTGATTCCAGGAAATATTTTTGAAAAGGTACATAACTGCAGTCCTTGACATAATTACATAGATAACACTATATTCTGTTCAGAACAACATGGAATTGACTTGTATTATGTGTATCACAAAATCATATGTGTATGAATTTCATTACTGAGGGGTTGATTCATGCAGTAACAAGTACTCCTTGTAGTTTCCTTAAATTAAGGAAGTCCTGGTATGGGAGACTAGACCTCTTCCTCTTTCTTGAAATTTAAGTTTTACAAACAAAAAATTCCCACTTTAGTAAAACCAAAATCTGGTTTCCACCGAAATCTTGAATACAAGTCTAATCTATAAAGGAACATTTTTAGATACTTAACAGTATCTAAACAGTATGGCTTTTGGGCAGGATGGGGCTCATCTAACAGATAATGATTTCCTTCCTCCAGCGCTGAACTGCTCTAAACTTTCTACAGGATGATACTCCAGCTTGAACTTCCCTTTTAGCTATTTGCATACTGTTTACAGTTTTCAGCTTTAGCTCCAGGAGTCCAGATGGTTCTATGAAAGTGAAGGATAACACCATATGACTTAGCTTTCTATTTTTTCTTTCTCCAGTACAAAAAGGAACAGCGTAATGTCAAGTCAAATTTGTAATTCAGGCTGAGAGGGACAGTAAACAACAAGAGTTATGATCTTACTCTGAAGGGGACATTAAACAGGAAGAGAACAGATCAGATAAAAATATATAAGATGCAAAAAGGCTAAGCCTAAAACATCTTTAAAATAAGTAACTTGACCCCATTGTTTATGTGGAAGGCCATTATTATGAACTGTGGACCAAATTTGAATTCTAATGTTTTCTGACTTGTAAAGTGACAGTCTAACACACTATTCTCAGGGAATCAGAGGATAAAATGAGGATTATCACAGTAAAATTTAACCTTAATGAAAAAAAAAGTAATCTGTTTCAAGCAATCATTCTTTAAGCACTGAAGCATTCACAACACTTACATATTCATCTTCTTTTATTTTTCCACAAGTTCTGCTCATTCACTGCTGGCATCTACTTGGCCAACCTTACAGGGATTACCACCACTGCAGAGGCAGAATTAATTTCTTGCTACAGAATTGCACTTTTCAGCTTTCACTTTAATCAGAGTGTTCCTAGTCCTCCTGCTTTCACACAGAAGAGAGGCCACAAAAGACAGGAAGATCACCTGGTGACAGGTCTGACATCTGGTCCAGAACTTCTGTATGGTTTAATGTTCTAGATTTAGCCTCATGATGCAGACATTTATTGTGGTGGCATCCAAGAAGAATGCAAAAAAAAATTTAAATAAAAACCGATTTAATTCCTTATCTATAACCCTGACCTTGTCAGCTCCTTGTCTGCATATTGCCATTGGACTACCTCAAACACAAGCATTCCAGCGGTGAACTACACTCCAGCTACACCAAACCACTACTGTGCCTCTTCAGCAATCACCAAGAACATACTTAAGACATCATTCATTTCCCTGATTTTAGACAAATTGTAAGGTCAACTTATCAGCTCACATGATGCTCCACAGAAGTGGCTCAAGGTATCTCAGCAGCATTTTTCTTTTTGCAATGCAAGATTTCCTCAGCAGCTGCAATCTTGAGAAACCAAAGAAAAAAGAGGAAATAAGTTTCCCAATGACACAGCTTTGAACTTTCTAATATAGAATATGAGAACGAGCACACTTCTGCCTGCTTTCAGAAAAAGCACAGATAAAACTCTGAGTGCGCTTTCTCATAGCTGCAAACAAAACCCACATAAGAGAAAATAAAGATGTTTCTGGAACGTAGGAATGTAAAATTCTTCAGAAAAATAGTTGCATTTTATCTCATCTAGCCACTCCTATTTACATAAATGACTAATATTTCAGAATCCTCTACAGTATTTGGCCTTGAAGACATATTTCTCAATTAACACCACAAGCTATTAAGCTCATACACACATGAATGCTGCAGTTCTCAAGGAAGACCCACAGATGGGAAAAGTCTGCCACTTATTCTGGAACAGCTGTTACAAAAGTGAATTAGCTTCCTTGTACAAAATCCTTCTGGCAATTTCACTTCAAACAAATGCAGCGTTCCTTTACAGAGCTGTTTTTCTTCTCCGCATCTGTAAGGCTGCTTAAATACACTGCCCTCAGCTATGCTTACAAATTAGCTGACACTTACCAAAACCATTGCTGCTGTATTGATTTAAGAGAGTTACTTTCCCTCTATATGTATTAATGCAAGGCTAGGAATGCAGATAAGTATTCACACACATCCAGCACTTCATTTAATACTCACATTTTCCTAGAGGAAGAACAGTTCATATTGACTTCATACAGGGACTACCACACTTTCATTTTTATATCCTCTGTACGTGACTTTTTTAAACACATGTATGCACACATTTACATATATCCCCATATATGCATCTATGTATCTACGTACTCAGAGAATACACATATAATAAAAATTATCTTTTTTTCTAGAGCAACATGCACTATCTATGCATGTATCTGAATCTAGTAGCTTTTCTAAAAGCTGCAAAGCATTATTTTTTACTGACATTAACTTGGTAAATCTGTTTTGTGAAGTTCATGGAGTATGCTTAAATCTGTATAAACTGCATCCATGGAGCAGGTTCTCCTGCTCAATCCTTTTTTTTCACCTAGGTCAAATTTTATCTTATTTTTTTCCTCAGTTCCTTCACTATATCAAAATTAGATTTCCTCTTTAATTTTTACACTCATAAATTAATGGATGTATAGTTTTTGACATATTATGTATCTCCAAAATTCCACCTGCTGAGGCAAATCTACTGCCTTATCTTGTATAGTTTCTTATATATTATCATAGACGGATACCTTTCACAGTCACGGAAATGCTTGTGATTCTATGCCCTGGAGTCTTTCCAAATATTTCACACGAGAGTCTATAGAATTATAGAATATTTTAGGTTGGAAAAGATCTTTAAGATCATGGAGTCCACCTTTGTTGTATAACAAATTTACTTATTTCCATATAAGTTTTCTTTCTCCTGCTCTTTGAGCTCCTAGTATTATTACTTTTTACTTGTAGGAGGGGAAAACAAAACTAAACCCTCAAAACTTCCAAATAGCAATCAAATCAAAATGCAAGGTCCTACACCTGGGCCGGG
>NW_009719577.1:677-914 GCF_000703405.1 Apaloderma vittatum | reverse complement strand
GTCAGATGACCAAGTGCCCGAGGCCTTCCTCGTCATGTTGCTCATCCAGTTCACCACCATGGTCATCGACCGCGCGCTCTACCTCCGCAAGACCGTGCTGGGCAAGCTCATCTTCCAGGTCATCCTGGTCTTCAGCATCCACCTCTGGATGTTCTTCATCCTGCCGGCCGTCACCGAAAGGTACCGAGCGTCCCCAAGGGCACGGCGTGGCGTTAGGGTGACGCCCTGGTGGCCCCA